>NC_050452.1:82667027-82908848 GCF_903995425.1 Onychomys torridus | reverse complement strand
ATCTTCAGGGAAGCAATGTGTTTGGCTGTTTTCTTAAAGAATCTCGTGCTACAAACCTAGATTGGCACAAACTAAGAAGTTACATAATGTATGGCTTAGGCAGTTACTGAGTTCTTTACAAAAATTCTAATTATTCTACTTATATCTCCATCCTGGCCGTGATTATTTTCTTTTGGCCTTTGGATATTATTTTTTCCTAAAATAGTTTTCAGATGACTTAGGATGCTGAACATTTCCTGTTCTCGGACATTTGTGTATCCTCTTGGTTCTTTCTTTGCTAGAGGACAGGAGTTGGTCATCTCTTCCAGAGAAGCCAAAAAAATTTTTTTTTTCTTCAAAAAGATTGTGTGTGTATGGGCGTTTTGCCTGCGTTTATGTCTGTACTCCCTGTGCATGCAGCAGATGCAGAGGCCAAAAGAGGGGCTTGGATTCCATGGAATCAGAGTTACAGACAGTCATTAGCTGCCGTGTGTGTGATGGAAATTAAATCTGCATCCTTTGGGAGAACAGTTAATGCTCTTAACCATTGAGCCATCTCTCCATCTCCTAGAAAAGGGTCTTTCATTTATACATTAACAATAAACTTTTAACAAGTATAGACAGTCATTCAGAATAGTCACTAAATTTGAGAAACTGTGGAAAATTATGTGTTACAAAAATATTGCCGTCTCTGTTTTCTGATGGAGAAACTGAGGCACCAGATAGGGGCATACATTTCTAGTTGATCATCCTAGGAAAGTTTAACTTGACCCTCTGTCTCCTTGATTATCGAACTCACTCCCTTCTTAGAGTGTTTTCTGCTTGTAATTGTTAATTTTCATCGTTCAACTTGATGAGACTTAGAATCACCTAGGAGACACACCTCTGAGCATTCCTTTAAGGAATTTCCAGAGGATCTAAGGAAAAATGATCTGCCTTGATTGTGTATGTCACAATTCCATGACTGGGGTTGCAGATGAAATAAAAAAGTTTGAAAAGGGGAAAATCCGCTGAGCACTAGCATTCCCCACCTTTCTGCTTCCTGATTGGCACCACAGACCAAATGGCTGCCCTGGCATTTCTTCTGTGATGGTGAACTGTGTCCCTTTGAACTGTGAGACAAAAGGAACTCTCCCTCCCTTGAGTTGCTTCTGCTCAGGTGTTTGGTCATCGCCATGAGAAAATTAGCCAGTTGACTCTCCTTCTCCCTCCGCATTCCCCATCTCTCAGTCTTTATCACTTAATAACCATGCATGTTTGCCAGATTTTTTTTTTTGTCACTGTGACAAATACCTAAGAAAATAGCTTCAGGGAAGAAAGGTTTGCTCTGGCTCACAGTCTCAGAAGCTAAAGTTCACGTGAGGATTGGCCTCACATTTCTGGATCCACAGTGAGACAGAATCCCATGGAGAAGGGTGTGGTGAAACAGAGATGTGTATCTCATGGCATCCAGGGAACAAAAGAGGGAGACAGGCAGGGGCTAGGACAAAATAAAGACTTTAAAGACTCACCCAGGGGACCTATTTCCTTGAACCATGTCCTATCTCCCACTACTTTTCAATTATGCCATCAAATTTTAAATATTTCAATGGATTAACCTATTAATTAGGTCACAGTCCTTATGGTCCAGTCATCACCCAATTATTCAACTCACAAGTAGGAAGCCAAGCCTTCCACACATAAGCCTTTTGGGGGAATACTTCATACCTAAGCTATTCCATGGGGAGAAAAATACTAACACAGTAGCAGCAACAGAAAACTCAGAGGAATGAATAAAACAATTCTGACAAGGATGTGATACCACTGTGCACAGGTGAGGCTAAAGTATTTGAACTCAATGTTCTGAGATGAAAATTCATAAAAGGCAGGGTCTTTGTTTGCTTTCGGGTGCTGTGATACAACACTGACCAAAACCTTGGGGAAGAAAAGGTTTATTTCAATTTCACTTCCAGGTTCCTAACTGAGAGAAGTCAGGGCAGGAAGCTGGAGAAAGGGATGAGTAGCTACCATTACTGGCTTGTTTCCTGAGGTTTGCTCAGCCTGCATTTTATACAACCCAGGACCACTTGCCCACTGTGGGCAGGCATGGTATTGCATGCCTGTGATCCTAGAATTTGGGAGCCTGGGGCAGGAAGGTGAAAAGTTCAAAGTCAGCCTGAGCAACATAGCAAGACTCTGTCATTAAAGATGGCACAGAAACATTTCCCAGATTTCCCTAAAATACCTCGGACTAATTTCTAAAACAGTAAAGAAGGAGACATCTAGAGATAGGGGAAAGATCTCATTAGCCCCTAATGCTGAGGATCTCAGCCTAGAGTTAACCTACTAATCTAAAGGAAACACCAGGTCTAGAAGGAGTGTGACAACAAGATGTTAAGTTTACAAAAGAAAAAAGCCACGGAGAACAAAAGGGAGGAGGGTGTCACATCCTTCCCGCCCTGCTAACTGCCTCCTCCTGAGTTCCCTACAATGTGGTAAAAACAAAAAGGCCTTCCGAGAATTACTCTGTTGGTGGTGTTAGTTTTCTTGTGCTTAAAGCTTTTTAAAAATGCATGGGTCCGTCTATATTTTAGATAACTATTTCAAACATTTTTTTTACCCCCTCACGTGTTAGAGATAAGTAGTTAGCTCTAATTAGTGTTTTGTTGGTGCTTGTGACAACACACTTAGCTTTGAAGATCAAGCATAGTGCCAGTGTGCTCCTACCTTTGCTTGCTTTCTCCCACACACTCTGATGTTATCTGGTCATTCTCTTATTTACAATATCAGCAACAAAAAATATTGACTCATGGGTCCAAATATGTATAAACACCAGAGTTTTGGGGCTAGCAGTGAAGTTGAGGAGGAAGGTTTAAAGGTCAGATACACTGGTTCTCATGTCAGAGTCTGCTACCAGCTTATGTAGCCGGACTTTCTTTGGACCTCCAGCTTCCAAATAATGACATGGAGACTTATTAAGTATGAGAGCTTGGCCATAGCTTAGACTTGTTGCCAACGAGCTCTTATAACTTAAATTAACCCATTTATATTAATCTACATTCTGCCACATGGCTCGTTACCTCTCCTCCATACTGTACATCTGCCTTCCTCTGCATCTCAGATTCATTCCCAGAGTTTTTAATCTCTCCCTGGAAGTCCCGCCTGTCTTCTCTTGCCTAGCTATTGACCATTCAGCTCTTTTTTTTAAACCAATTAGGAGGTACCTTGGCAGAGACACATCTTCACAGTGTACTAAAGTGCCCTAGTTTCTTCCTTTGTAAAAGGGGACTACCCATAAAACTATATGTATAGCACTTAGCACAGTGACCCCGTGTGACATTTGTGTATGACATATACATGATAGTGCTTAAGGATGAGTCTGGAGCCAGTCATCGTAGATTCAAATCCTAACTTAACTAGCTAGACCAGTTACTTAACTTCTCAGTGACTCTTACCCTTCATCTGTAAAATGAGAATAATTACAATGCCCGTCCCAGGGTGCTGTGAGAATCTAAGGAGTTAAATTACGTAGACTTCGTGGAAAAGTGGCTGCAATATAGTAAGTATTCAATAAGATCTAGCCATCACAATGGTTATTATGACTTGAAAATTGTTCTGTTCCATAAGGTAGGCATGGATGAGTATTTGAAATGCAGCCTTGTGCTTGAAGTGAAAAATCACATACTGAATTTCCATGACTTAATCTAAAAAGAATGCAAAATATCTCAATTTTTGGTTGAACGCATGTTGAATTTATGGACAAATTTATTTAAATAAGTTATTAAAGTCAATTTTCTGTTTTACATGTGTTTATACGGGTGTGCACTACGAGTGCATGCATGCCACGGTGTGGGCATGCTGTGATGCATGCTGCCCTGGTGTACAAGGGGAGGTCAGGGAACAACTTCCAGAAGTCAGTTCTCTCCTTCCAGGATCTGGGTGCCAGGGATTGCAGGCAGGTTGACAGGCTTTGCAGCAGGTACGTTCACTCACTCAGCCGTCCAGCCGGTTCACTTGTTTCTCTTCACTCTTTAAATGTAATTACTAGAAAATTAAAAACATATGTGACATGCATTTGTGTTGACAGTGCTATTTTAGCATATAGAAGTAGTAAAGTAAAAAGTTTGTTAAAAATTTCCCATTCAATTTAATTTAAAATTCAACATATCTGTGGTAGCTTTTTTTTTAAACAAGTTAATTACAAAGTGGTAAGTGAGGCCATTAGAAGTGCAGAATAAGTTAATGCAATCTTAGATTGCAGCAATGTTTCCTGATCGATGTTACTGCCTTGGGGTGTCTTGTTCAGTTTGTTACTATACTTTAAGGAACCACAGACAAACCAGAGTCCTTGGTAAGGAAGGGCATAGGAAAGTGAGTTTCTTGCCGCCCCTCTACAGGAAGGAGAAACTGGATAATTAGGGTTAGGAACAGGTGGTGGTTTGAAAGAAAATGGCCCCCATAGAGAGTGCACTATTAGGAGGTATGGCTTCGCTAGAGTAGGTGTGGCCTTGCAGGAGGAAGTGTGTCACTATGGGGGTGGGCTTTGAGGTCTAATATGCTCAAACTATGCCCAGTGTTACCGACTGCTTCTGCTGTCTGAGAATCAAGATGTAGAACTCTCAGCTCCTTCTCCAGCACCATGTCTGCCTGCACACTGCCATGCTCCCCACCATGAGGAAAATGGACTGAACCTCTGAAACTATAAGCTACCTCCAAATTAAATGTTTTCCTTTATATGAATTGCCATGGTCGTGTTGTCTCTTCACAACAATAGAAACTCTAAGACAAAGCATATTTAGCCACATGCATGTCCTCACATTCCAGGAAGTTCCCCATGGGAAAAGGGAACTGACCAAAAATTTCCAAAAGGTATAAGTTACAGAGAGCTTTCAGATTTAATATAGGCAAGAACCTTCTAACCATTAGAATCAACTACAAATGTAGCAAACTACCTTACAGAATAGTTCAAGACTTTCTCACCAGCATTAATCTGGGAATTACAGTGAATGAGGTACCTGGAAGATATCCAAAGGCTTTTCTAGTTCTGAGATCGCATGGTAAAGGGGCTGTTACTAATTCTGGAGCAGAGCTCTCGATTCACAAGAACACTGTTGCAGTGGCTGACAGACACCGCGATGGAACTGAGGCAGCAGCGGTTACCTTTCTCCGCGAGGCTCCAGATCCCTTCCCTCCTTCCCTTATCTCGGCTTTTTCCGCCATCTTCACACCATTTCTATTCTCGCAACTGAGTGATTCCTGGAGATCACCTCACTCATCGTTCCTATTCCCTGATGGTTTCAGTCTTTCAAGATTTCCCTTACTCTGAGTCCACTTTGTGACTTTGCCAGCTCAAATCCTCCCACCTACAAAGTCCGGCCCTCCATTTTCTCAGCCCCAGGTTCATCAGAGGCTCAGGGGTTTGGTCCTTGTTGGTGTTTTTTTTCAAGCCAAATTAAGATCAAGCATGGATAGACATTCCTTGTGTCAAATGGCAATTAATTTGTTTTCTGTTCCTGTAGAAGAATATCCAAGGCTGTGTGACTTATAGGAGTGTAAGGTGTTGGTTCTGGAGAAGCCTAGGGAGTTCAAGAACATGAAGATGACGTCTGCTTGTCTTCTGATGTGGGCCTCACAGCAATAAACCAAGTGGGACCCTTAAGAGAAGGAGAAGGACGAGGCCAGCCTGGGCTACAGAGCGACTGCCAGGAAAGGCACAAAGCTACACAGAGAAACCCTGTCTCAAAAAAGCAAGAGAGAGAGAGAGAGAGAGAGAGAGAGAGAGAGAGAGAGAGAGAAGACGTGTGAGAGAGAAGGGCTAACCCCCTGACGTGTTTAACCCACCCCAGAGGGAAAACTTTAACCCACTCACAAGGGCTCTCTAGCTGTTGCATGTCCAAACACTAGTTCCTACCTCCCAACATTGTGACATTGAAAAATTAAGCCTCAACATGAGTTTTGGGGGAGCAAACCCAAGTTTCAAATAACTGGGCCTGAAAAGTTATATCTAAGTTATAGGGGAAGTTCAGACCAGGAGCAGATGTGGGTGGGACTGGAAGTGGTTGATATGTCTGCTATCTCCACTGAAGATGAAAATCATAGTGTCCATGGGGTTGGGGATTTAGCTCAGTGGTAGAGCGCTTGCCTAGCAAGCACAAGGCCCTGGGTTCGGCCCTCAGCTCTGGAAAAACAAAAACAAAAACAAAAACAAACAAACAAACAAAAACATAGTATCCAAACTCAGAAATGCAGGAATCCACTTATGCTTGTTTCTGATTAGGAGAGTCTATGCGAAACGATACAGTTTAGAACTAATGATAATTTTGTCCCAGCACTTGGGAGGCAGAGGCAGGGGCATTTCTTCAAGATGGAGGTCAGCCTGTGCTATGTAGTGAGTTCCAGGTCAGTCTGAACTACTGTATGAAACCCTTTTCAAAACAAACAAACAAACAAATAAACAAATACAGGCAGACAGACAAGCAAATAAACCCATTTGGTGTGTTCTGGGACCTTTGTATTTAAAGTACAATCCATGGACCAGCCACATTGCTGCTTCCTCGAAATCAGCATCTCCAGTCCTGTTCACGATTTATCAAATGGTAACCTACACTTTAATTAGATTTCCCAGTGATTTGTATTCATAAGTTTTGAGACGTGTGGGTCAAGAAAGAATTGGCTTGGTTTAGAGAGCTTTTAAAGGCTTTTTACTAGGAAATTTCCAGCAGTGTATTACAGCCATATGAAAACCAAGTTATAAATTATCAAGAGTTTGGTGAGCTGACTGACTCTAAGATTAACAGCTTGAAACTAATTATTGTGAAAGAATTTGCAGCATGGGAGTGTGCAAGTGTTACACATTCATTTCTTTTGAACTATAGAACCAGTTGTTAAGGTTTTCTTAGCATATTACTGTGGTTGGTTGTTTTTTTACTTTTTGGCTCTTTGCTCTTGGGGGATTGATACCCAGCTCCCAAATAAATTCACATAGAGGCCTTCTCTTTTTTATGAATGCTCAGCCTTAGCTTGGCTTGTTTCTGGCCAGCTTTTCTTAACTGATCCCATCTACCTTTTGCCTCTGGGCTTTTACTTTTCTCTATTTGGATACACCTTTCTTTCCTTCTTACTCTGTGGCTTGCTCTGTAGCTGGGTGGCTGGGTGGCTCTCTCCTTCTTCCTTTCTCATTTCTCCAGTCTCCTCTCCTCCCATATTTCTCCTCCTATTTATTCTCTCTGCCTGCCAGCCCCACCTATCCTTTCTCTTGCCTTGCTATTGGCTATTCAGCTCTTCATTAGACCAATCAGGTGTTTTAGACAGATGACACACATCTTTGCATCATGAAACAAATGTTCCACAGCATAAACGAATGTTACACATCTTAAAATAATATTCTGTAATATACCACTTCACAGTTCTGAATCTCCTAACTCAATCTGTAATTAAACTGATCTCCTAAGGGGACTGAGAAGCCCCTGCATATGAGGAACAAGACAATATGAGTTTTAATCTGTCATTCACAGAACTTTCAATCTTCATATTGAGATGCTACTATTTTGGGTAGTAAAAATTTTAACCATAACCTGACTCTGAAATGACCACAAGGTAGGAAGGGAACAGAGCCTTGGTAATATCATAAGCATTGGTAATACTTAAAGTCAAGCTAGGTGGGCAAATATTGGAAACTGTGCCTATTGGCAACAGATTTTTTGATGCTGAAACATGGACGTTTCTGTGTAGTTGGAGATTATAAAAGTGGTTAGATGGTTAGATCCTGGTCTTAGATGCCATTGTACCAGGGAGGAGTTTATCTTTTTATACAGACCCACTATCCATCTCCAAGTTAATGTTCAGTATGTGTGCAAATGCTTCCTAGTTGTTCAGGGAGTTTTTCTATGTGTGGTCCCTAGGTCACGTACCAGTGTCACCCCAGAGCCTATTGGAAATGTAAAGTCCCAGGTTCCTGCTCCAGACATAATGGGACAGAGGATCTGGCATGGAAAGCTACCAATCAGAGTTTGAGAAGGCCTTCTTAGTAATTATGACACATTAGTGAAATAGGAACAGCTTAGATTTCCTTATTTTTGTATGATGAAAGATTCTTTTTTCCAACTCTAAGCTCAAACAGAAAGTGACTTTTCTTGAAGTGCAAATTTCCAGATCAACTGGGAAATGCTTGAAGAAGTCTGAGAACACAGGTCAAAACACCTTCAGGCCTGAGCACATACTAAAACATTTTTCTCCCAGGGAAGCTAGCCAAGCAGGGAGGCTGCTGGCATTTTGCCAGGACTCCTGGAGTGGCTAAACCTTCCTAGAAACCAACTGGCAAAGCTTGCATTTTAAGATGAACTACATAGACAAGTGACTTTATAAATATTAATAAAAGCACTGCCCTAGCATGTGTGGGGACAAGAATGCTGTGCATGGTGTTAATAAACAGATGCTTCATTTTGCCTTTCTGAGTAAAAACTCCATCTGGTTCTTTAATAGTGACATTTAGTGTTCATTGAGGGTTGACTCTGACAGATACTATAGTAAGGGGCTCTGAAAATTATCTCGTTATTAGCCCCATGTCAAAATAAGGAAGTGGGGCCCAGAGGGGTTATAGCTATTTGCTCCACATTGTGCTTACTCCGATGGTGATACTGGGGTTCAAAGGTAGGAAGTTTGACTCCAGAATATCCCCACTCAATTAAAACACCTTTCTTCAGTAAGGAGGCTCCTTATCAAATATTGTATCAAATATCCAGAGGTTTGGTGTATGTTAGCTTTTCCTCACTGTGAGCAAAATACTTGGCAGAAATGTCTTAGAACAAGAAGGACTTAGTTTGACTCATCCTTTTTTTCTGGATTCAGCCGGCTATAGCGGGGAAGCCAGCAGAGCAGCCCATGCAAGGATCAAAGGAAGTAGAAAGAAGCAGCCAGCGCTCCACTGCCTTACTCTCGTCTCCCCCTTGTGCTGCCAAAGCCCACAGCCCATGCAATGGTGCTACCCACATTCAGGATGTATTTTCCCTATAAATTAATTCTCTCTAGAAATAGCCTCACAGAAATACCCCGAGGTATGCCTCAATCTCTTGGGTAATTCTAAATCCAGTCAAGATGATGATGAAGTCATTATCATTATAATGGAGTACCTATTTCAGAGTATGACTTTTAATTAAGTTATTTTATAGTTTTTTTTATAGTCTTACGCTAATGAATATCATGTATCTATCTATCATTATCTATTACCTATTTGCAAATACATGGACTCTGGATACTACTTGATTAATGTCATCAAATTCTGGTGACCAAAGAAGGCAATCAGGCACATTGAACTTATAAAGGACATTGTTTTAATAATAACAGTGCTGCTGTGAGCATAGTCCATATTATTGTGAGCCCTGATGGAATGGTTATGTTCTCATGGTAGGCATTTTCAGCTGAGGGCCAACTGACTCCAGCTGTGGATATTGGAAGAGATGAATTGAAGAGCCAGCAGTAGGCGAACTTATATATATATATCCTTAGACTGAATTACCTTTCTGAGTATCAGGAGATGACTGCAAGTCTCCCCTCTCCCTGATCTATATCAGAAGGAAAAGAGGGCAAGTGGGAAGAAAGTTATAAAAGTAGATTCAGATTCTTCCAGGTTTTCCTGTTTCTTTTCTTTTTTCTTTCCTTCAGTGACAGCTGATTGTGGAGCTTTTGAAGTTACTGCTTAGGTGCTAACAAGAATGGGCACTAAGTAAGAATCTTTTTCTTCCTTTAGATGGCCACTGCATGTAAATATACAATAAGGTTTCTGGGAAATTCCAGCTTTGATCCAATCCATCTCCTGTGGGTAGCTTCATGAAACCAAGTAAAGTTCTGCAGACTTGCCATTCTTATCAAGTCACTAATTCATTTATTAATGACTTATTTATTTATCATTCACTTATCATTTATCCAACAAACATTTACTGAAGACCTCTGTTCCTGCCTGGTGCTGTGTGTAGTATGTGCTGAGTTACAAAAATGAATGACAAGATTTCTGTCCACAAAGAGCTCAGACTGATGGGAAAGGCAGAACTCTGAATCTTCTAAAACCCATCCAATTGTACATTAGGCTGGTAAATTGTACTGTATATAAAACAGGCCTCAGAATTGTTTCAAATAAACAAATAAACTCCTGTTTATTATACAAAACCAGGAAGAATTGGGCAGCCCTGGAGGTGTGGAGGGGACTGCCAACATTGAGTGAAGGCTGAACTGAAATTTTAAGGAAAAAAAATTTACTGTGGCACAGTGATATTTCAGGCAGCAGCTGCAGGGGAACAAAGTCACAGAGGTGAGAAATGTGTGGTTTCTCTCCTCCGTCCTCTCCCTTCCTCCTTTCCTATCCCTCCTTCCCTCCCTCCTTCCCTCCCTCCCTCCCTCCCTCCCTCCTTGCGCATGCGCCTTAGAAGGGGTGTTGGTTGAGGAGGTAGGCAGAGGTCATTAGTGAGCCTTTGGAAATGGCCAATCACTGGAGAGTTTTATTTTAATGGAATTGATTTAATTAGTGATCAGACTTGTTTTAGGAAACCACGTGGGCAGCTGTGACATAATGGATGTCTCTTTTTTTGGGGAAGGGGGCGGGTAGGGTTAAGAATAACCTGTGCATGAGTCTCTGATCTTCTCTGATCTTTTGAATACTAGATGTAAACAAACAAGCAAAAAACAAGAACCAAAACAAAACCCTAGACTTGTTTCCTAAACGGTAAACACTACGCTGCTCGCTTGGTCCTAGCGGCACAGCTTGCCAGCAGCCGGGAGCAGTGAAACAGATTGTTGAAAGATTAACGTTGGTCTGGCGGTGTGTTGAAAGTGGGTTAGTAAGTGGGACCTCCTGGCTGGCCTTGGGTGGAGAAGTTTGGCGGATTGTTTTCTCTTTGCTGTCAAGAGGATCGAACTCACAGCCTCGCACTAGCTAGCTCCGCGCACTATCGCCTAGCAACGTGCATTAAGAAAGAAGAAAGAAAGAAAGAAAGAAAGAAAGAAAGAAAGAAAGAAAGAAAGAAAGAAAGAGAAAAAAAAAACTCAGCAAGGCTGAAAATTTAGCGGAGGAAGCTTGGGATACGCCAGGTTTTTCAAGACTAGGCAGAGAACTAAGTTCCCCCTGTTTAAATGATGGTTCTGAATACATCAGCAAAAGAAAAAGAAAAAATAAGAAGGAATGAATAATTACAGAATTTCCAACAAAGCCATTTTTTTCCCTGAAGGCTGTAAAGCTTTTGTGCCTTAACTACAAAACGGAGTCCCCGCCTGGGGAACCGACAGGAACGCCGCCACGAAGGCACTTAAGCCAGGTCACTCTCCGCCCTGTTCCTCTGCTCCTACCAACACCGTCCCCCTTTGCCGGCTTCCGAGCGGAACCTTTTTCACCCGGCGGTGCAGTTGAACCGCGGGACCAATTTCGTCAACACTATCCGGAATTGTCAACATGGCGGCCGCCATAAGATGCCTCAGTAGAGGTAAGACAGCCAGTGTTCCTGCGTGGACAACGGGTTTAGAACTGCGTCTCCTGTTGCAGCAGGGTACACGCCAGAATCTGGCGGGCACGGGTCAGCTCTAGGTACTCGAAATGCCTCCATGCTCGTTCTGGGCTCCATAGACCAGAGGGTCATTACTGCTTACAAGCGACCCTCAACTCAACGCACGGTTTCTCTCTTGGAGCTGGACCCTCTGAGGGTGAAATGGGAGGAGAAATACAATGACAGTCCTTTCAGTCAGCGGTGAGGAGTACAAGGCAGGCTTCTGTCCTGTGTCGGGGCTAGCGGGTGCGTTCAGTTTGATAAGTGAGTCCTGAAAATGGGAAAGTGGTATATAAAGGGATTTACATCTGTAAACATCCGAACCTAGGAGTGTTTGTTGCCGCTTTGTGAATACAGGTGATTCCAGTTCTTAAATTTACAGAAGTTATCTAATTTAGGTCATGTTTATCATTTGGAGACTAATTCTGCAGTGTTTCTTGTTCAGTGACAACTGAAGTCCCGTTGGTTGGAATGACAGGCCCTTTAGTACCTGTCTTTCTTTTCTTTCTTTCTTTTTTAAGGACAATGATTATTAATATCGCTATCCAATTAAATTAGGTCTTTAAGTGGATGAAACAGCCTTCATCACTCCGTTTTAAGGGGAAGAAAAGAAGCCAATCCCATTGGGCACGTGGCTAAATTCTCAGAGGAAGAACTGCAGCTTGTGATTTGTTTTGTGGCCATGGGTACAGAATCTAGGACATACATACCCAGACATGCTAGGTAAATCTACCAGTGAGCCACACACCCTGGGATCTCTCTAATATTCCTTACAAATGCTGTATCGATTTTTTTCTTTGAACTTCTCTCAGGTAAGTTCAGTGTCAAGACCAGCTTCCTTATTTAGGATAGTTTTTCAAGTTAGGGGTGACAAGATCACAACACACCCTGGTGAGTACTAAATAAACCAGAATATGTTATTACTGAATAGAGATTGAGGGCATTACCCTCATGTGTGATAGAAATCACATTAGACAGAATTGCAGAAGCCGGGTTGGGGATTTAGCTCAGTGGTAGAGCGTTTGCTTAGCAAGCACAAGGCCCTGGGTTCAATCCTCAGCTCAAAAGAAAAAAAAAAAAAAAAAAAAAAAGAATTGCAGAAGCCAAGGAAAGAACTGAAGATTTATTTTTTTTGTTACTTTTTCTTCTCTTAACTTCCAGGATACTTACCAATTTTATTACTATTCTACTTGACATTCCTTCTGATATTAATTGGTTGGTTCTTCTCTCTAGTATGTTTCCTTGTAGTTTCCCAAGATCCAGGATTCCATTCTTCACTCCCATCTCTTCTGTATCCAGTATCATTCTTTTTTCTTTTTTGGTTTTTCAAGACAGGGTTTCTCTGTGTAGCTTTGTGCCTTTCCTGGCACTCACTTGGTAGACCAGGCTGGCCTTGAACTCACAGAGATCCACCTGGCTCTGCCTCCCAAGTGCTGGGATTAAAGGCGTGCACCACCACTGCCTGGCCCAGTATCATTCTTTTAGTTTGGATTCACACCTTTAGTGGCCTCATGCAGCTGTTTTAGGTTTATCTCTATGTTTTAATGGCTATCAAATATTTATCTGCAGTTGGGACCTCTTTCCTGACGTTCAGTCTTATATTTATTTGAAAATCCTAGAGCTATTTGTGTATAACTTAAGGATACATGCATGTTTAGAATCAAACTTACAGTCATAGCCTGCAGCTTTCTCTATCCCCTCTGATGAAAGCCGTATGCCTTCAGTTGTCCCGACCACGACCTCTTAATATCTTTGACTTGTCTCTTCCTCACACTTCATGTTAAGTAGTTTGTGTGTTCCCCAATATGTCATGCACCTTAATAAATTTATCTGGGTCAGAGAACAGAACAGCCACTAGCCAGACACAGAGGCCAGAAAATGGTGGCACTCACACCTTTAATCCTAGCATGCCAGAGGCAGAGATCCACCTGGATCTCTGTGAGTTCAAGGCCACACTGGTAACAAGAGCCTTTAATCCCAGGAAGTGAGGGCAGAAAGCAGAAAGGTATGTAAGGCTTGAAGATCAGAAACTAGAAACTTTTGGCTGGTTAAGCTTTCAGGCTTTCCAGAAGCAGTTTAGCTGGGATCTATTTGGATGAAGACACAGAGGCTTCCAATCTGAGGAAACAGGATCAGCTGAGGAATTGCTGAGGTGAGGAAGCTGTGGCTTGTTCTGCTTCTCTGATCTTCCAGCATTCACCCCAATACCTTGCTCCAGGTTTGATTTTATTAATAAGACCTTTTAAGATTCGTGCTACAGTAGTTGACAAATCCTGTTTGCTTTGTTCTCAAATTGATCCAGCCTGTTTGGTGGTGGTGGTGGTGGTGGTGGTGGTGGTGGTGGTGGTGTGTGTGTTGGGGGGGCATTTTTGGAGACAAGGTCTTGCTTTGTGGTCCTGACTGGCTTTGTTTTGTACTCACTAACTGGCCCAACTAACTGGCTTTGAACTTGAGAAAGTCCTTTTGCCTCAGCCTCCTATATGCTGTTAACCTAGACTCTTGACTTCTCATGGTAACACTCTGTCTTCTTCTAAGTCACCACCATTTCTCACCTGGATTTCTCTGTGTCCTACTCTTAAGTAGTAAATTGGTCCTTTAAAATCTTAAGCTGGTGTGTGTGTGTGTGTGTGTGTGTGTGTGTGTGTGTGTATATAGAAGTGGCTCCGCAATTAAGAGTATTTGCTGTTCTTCTAGAGGACCTGGGCTTGATTCCTAATATCCACATGGTGGCCTGTAACTATGTTCCAGTTCTAGTTGATCCTACCCCCTCTTCTGACCTCTTAGGGCAAAATATCCATACACATAAGATAAAAATTTAATAAATAAAATCAAAGAAAAAAACTTAAGCTGATTGCAGTGGTACATGCTGCTATGCCCAACATTTGGGAGGCAAATTTAGCAGGATTAGTGCAAGTTTGTGGCCAACCTGGACTACATAGTGAGTTCTAGGCCATGCAGGACTGTAGTCTGAGACTCTTTTTCTGGGCTCTTAATTAATATTTATAAAGGGAACTTAACCATATTACTCGTATGCTCAGAGCTCTGAAAAGCTTCCCCCATGTCCCTACAATGGCCTATAACTGCACTGTCCAACAAGTTTATTCACTACTGAGTACTTCAGATATGGCTAATATGAATTCAGGGTGTCGTATACACTGTAAGTTTTTTTTTTTTTTTTCATATGTATGTGTGCACATGGAGGCCAGATGTTGATGTCAGCTGTTTTCTACCAATCACTGTCCAGTGTATTTATTGAGGCAGGGTTTGTCACTGGACCTGGAGCTTGTGGATTCCCACCTTGTCCTGAGAAGCTCCTCACTGGAGTGTTGGGACTATGGGACAAGAGGTGGAGGGGTGTTGCACTAAGCTTATCCAGCTTTCATGTGGGTGCAGAAATCTGAATCTTAGTACTCATGTTTACATGGCAAGAACTTTGTCTACAAGCTGTCTCTCCAGGCCCACCTTTACTTTAAAAATGCAAACTGCATTTTTATCTTCTTTTATCCTGCTGTCCTCCTCCCTATATTTATTGGTCTTGTCTCCCCCTAACCAGAAACGTAAGCTCCATGAGAAGAGGGATTTTTGTGTTGTGTTCACTAATGTGAACAAAAGCATGGCCAGCACACATTTCATTGATACATTCATTGCTGAATGACTAATGGTAGATTATTTTTAAAAGCCTTCTCCAGTGAGAGTGGGTTTGCGTTGTATATACCATTTCACCGTGTGGTTCACATAGCAAGACTTTTTTGTATGAAATTCCTAAGGTAGCAAAGAACACAGTGTGCTCGGGTAACGGAAAGAAGCTAAGAGTATCTGAAATATGGTGAGCGTGTGGGAGAGTGGTGTTAGATGAAGCTCACTAGATAGGGTTAGAACAGCTCGTTCAGTTCTTGGTAAGAATTTGCTTGTTCGCTGAGCTATGGTTATTTAAGGCCATGGTGTGATGTGCATTTAAGAATGATCCTTGTCAAAAGTAGATGATAGGACAAGTTGGAGACTATTATAGTAATTCATGAGGTAGATAGTGGGGGCCTGTCTACAGTGTTTATTTGAGGGTGCAAAGACTTTGATGAGATGCTCTGAGAGAAGGTGAAGTTTAGAGAGGAGGGTGAGGAAACAGTCTAGGACAGATCTCTTGGGACTGCTAACCTTTCAGTATCTACTAAAGAGATGGAATAGTCTATCTCCTTGCGAAAGGATGGGAGTGGAGGAGATTTTAAAGAATGAATGTATTGTCAGGTATGTTGAGTAGTTGAGGAAACTCTGTGGACTGTTTTGTCTGGTGGCAAATGAGGTGATCTATGTGAAGTGAATGAGTGGGCTAAGACAGATGACACATTGTTGACTAAGGGTTTGGAAACAGAGATAGAGGTCTAGCAGGGCATCTAATGTAGTGATACGATTGTAATTTGGCTTTGCTTAGTCTGTAGCAGTTTGATTACTGTTGAAATTTTAAATTTCTGGTTTTTACTATAGGGGATTCTAAGTAGTGGTTCTGTCACTGGCTTTTTTGGTTCCATGTGTTTGTGAATCTCAGTGTATAGCAGTTTGTTTATTTTTATAGTTGTAGGGCTTTCTGTTACAGGACAGTGTCTACCCAGTCTGTGATAGAGAAATGCTTGAGTTCATCTCTGTAGTTCTGTACCTCGAAACAGTCTTCTGGTTGTTTTTGTACATGTCTCTTAAAGCACATGAACAGCGTACTTGTCTGGAGGTGGACTGTTGCACCACTGTGATGTGCTTGCTAGGCTCCATTGGGTAATTCCACATTGCTTCCCAGAACGGTGTTCTAGTTCACACTCTTATCTGCAGTGCATAAAATCTTCCTGTATTTGATATGGTAAGTGACTTAATTTCCTTGAGGTTTCTTAATCTGGTGTATGTAGAACAATGATACTTAGATTATCTAATTTATAAATTGTATGTCCACAATAAAATCAAATACTACTTTCTTGATTAAATTTTGTGGGGGAAAAAAAAACAATAATTGAGACAAGGTCAAACTCCCACGTGTTGGGATAATAGGGGTCTCCAGCATGTCCGTTATTAAAAGTATTGTGAGTTGCATTGAACTTAGTGATTTGTTTGTTTGACATGCTACTGTAATCTTTATGTGGTTGCAGACTGTAATAGGTCTGCTGACCACTCTTTAAGTAGTGCTGTTGGCAGATGTTGTATGGAGTTTTAAATTTGTATTTACCTGATTACTAATGAAGTAATACTCAGTGGACATCTTTTACACTATTGTATGTCCTTTTCAGTTTGAGGCCTTTTAATCCCTTTTGCACATTTTTCAATTGTGTTGTCTTTTGTAGTCAAGGAGTCAGGTGACTCCTTTGTCAACTGAACATGTTGCAAATATAGTCTACCCATTTGGGGTCTATCTTTTCACTTTATGTGTGTGTAGGAGTGTGTATGTGTGCACCTATGTGTGCACACATGTAGTGTATTATTTCTCTTGAGTTACCCATCTTTTTTTGAAATGGGGTCTCTCACTAGGACCTGGAGTGTGTTAATCAGTCTAGACTGGCTGGCCAGTGAGTCACAGGAATCAGCCTCCTCTTTTTAGGAATCACAGTGTTTTACATGTGTGTGTTGGGGGCTGAACACAGGTTCTCATGCTTGCATGGAGAGCACTTTGCCAATAGTGAGGCATCTCCACAGCCTCAGTTTTTAATTTTTAAAAAGTGTATTTGATAAACACTTCAACCTTTTAAACAATACAACCACTTTTTATTTAGCGCCCTTGGTCTTGTTTCTGAAACCATTCTTCCCTTAACAGTTATAAAGACATTTCCCTCTAGTCTGAAAGGCTTTTAAGTATTACTGTTCACCTGTGAGTGGGCTGCTGCTGCTGCTGTTGTTTTCCTTTGTACTGGGGACTTGGATGAGTTTATTGTCAAGCCATTTTTTTGTCTTCCTAATCTGTCTTTCTGTATTTGTGCCACTACCAATATGTAGAACCATCATAACTTTTCTTTTTTTTTCAAGACAGTATTTTTCTGTGTAGTTTTGGACCCTGTCCTGGATCTCACTCTGTAGACCAGGCTGTTCTCGAACTCACAGAGAGCCTGCCTCCCAAATGCTGGGATTAAAGGCGTGTGACACCACCGCCTGGCTTCATCATAACTTTATAACATCTCTTAAATCATTTTTTAACTTAGCTTACAAAGAAATGGTTTTCGTTTATATTTCCATACATACACAATTATACTTGGCTCTTTCTTTTCATTTCCTACACTACCCTCTCTCCTCCCTGCCCTTCGTATAACATGTCGTTATCTGGTAGGGCAAAATTCCCACTTTGTTCTGATTTTAGAAGAATTCAGACAACTCTGTGAATGTATCACCTTTAAAAATGAATAAATAAAGTAGAATCTATTTAAAAAATTTAGGGGTACATATGTACATACTCTCTGTTAATAAAAGTAAATCTATTGAGCTTAAATTAGATTAAGGTAAAAATAGGTGGAGAGGGTGTAAGGCTCATGCCTGTAAGCACATGTTGCCTATAGTTCCATCCAGCCTGGGCCATACTTAATGAGTTCTAGGTCAGGCTAATCAACTGTGAGCTCGTGTCTCAAAAACAAAACCAAATAAGTGATTAGAAGTTACTAGATATCAGACACCTCTGCTTGCTTTTAGTTTCTCTGAGTGTGATTTCTGTATTTTATCTTTCCTTTTATTGGTACCGCTTATGGAATGCAGGGCCTTGCACATGCTAGGCCAGGAACTACCACTAAGCTACACCCTATCTCTATTACTGGATATTTTATGTCTGTGTATATGTGTTTTTGTGTTTGCATTCATGTGGAGGATGGATGCATATGTGCATTAACAGTGTAGAGGTCAGAGGACAACCTTGGGTAGTTCCTTAGACACCTACCACCTTTTGTTTGAGTGTGGTTGATATATTGTGTACCCCAATAAACTTATCTGGGGTCAGAGAACAGAACAGCCATAATATTAAACATAGAGGTTAGGCAGTGGTAGCACACGCCTTTAATCCTTGCATTCCAGAGGCAGAGATCCATCTGGGCCACACTGGAAACAGCCAGGCATGGTGACTCATGCCTTTAATTCCAGGAAGTGATGGCAGGAAGCAGAAAGGTATATAAGGCATGAAAACCAGGAACTAGAATCTGGTTAGGCTTTTAGGCTTTTGAGCAATAGTTCAGCTGAGATCTATTTGGATAAGGACTCAGAGCCAGTCAGTCTGAGGAAACAGGATCAGCTGAGGAACTGGCGAGGTGAGGTGGCTGTGGCTTGTTCTGCTTCTCTGATCTTCCAGCATTCACCCCCATACCAGGCTTCAGGTTTGTTTTATTAATAAGACATTTTAAGATTCGTGATACAGTTTGAGATATGGTCTCTTAGTGGCCTGGAACTTCACCACAGGTCAGGCTAGCCCACAAGCTTCCAGGGACCTGCTTCATGGCATCTCACTGTTCCTGGGGTTGTAGGCATATGCCACCACACCCAGCTTTTCTAGAGAGATCCAAACTCAGGTTCTCTTGCTTTTGAGGCAGCCCCTATTATTACATGTTAAAAAAAATCCCAGCCCCTATTCTTATACTTTTAAAAAGTGGTTAAGAATCACAAAATATCAGTTGCTTTTGTTTTGAAAATAAATACTGATTTTTAGAATGTAAAAATGTATGAATCTGATGATTAATGTTATATATTTTTTTTCCTTCTAAGTCTTGAGACAACATCAAAGGCATTGTCTTTCCAAGACAGCTTACCAGGCTCCTCCTTACCCTTGCTCTGAGAATGTTCTCTGGACTCACAGACATTTTGCTGCTGCTGCTACAAAGTAAGTATTTTTTTTTTAGTTGCTTCCTTTACTGTTAAAATTCTGATTAAAAAACGTAGTTCTATAAAGATTGATAGTTGCAGAGGTTCATTGTCTATTCTCCTTTGTCCTTAATGTTCTGAAGGAAGGATAAGACTTAATAATAGCAGCATTTATGAGCATCTCAAGCTAATCACTCACCACTGTCCTTTTAAGCTATTGTGTTATGTTCATTTGAAGAGAAGGAAATCAAGGCACTGACAGTGTCTCGGTTTTGTTCCTCATTACTGTAAAATTCCATGACAGAAGCAGCTGAGGAGGGGAGGGTTTATTGGACGGACAGTTCCGAGTCCCAGCCCATCATTGCGGGGTAATCGAGGCGTCGAGAACCTGAAGCAGCAGCTGGCACCCGCGGTCTGTAGCAGAGAGTGAGTGTGGGTTCTCTTTGCTTCTGTGCTCCTCATTTTCATTCAGTTGGCCCAGCCCAGGGCCAGGGTGAGTCTGCCTACCCCAGGTCACTCACTCAGCATTACTGCAGATTCCTCTAGACTCTTCCCAAGTGACTTTAGATGATTTCCAGTTGACAGTTAAACTAACCATCACAATGAGATCATAGAGCCAGTCCAGAGCAGAGGACCAGCACATGTCAGAATAAGGATTGGAACTGAAGGAAATTAGTTCTGAAACTTTTTTTTCTACTCTTTAAATGATATTTTCTCCATGTTGCTTTTTTTTTTTTTTTTGTTTTTTTTTTTAGTTTTTTTTTTTTTAGTTTTTTTGAGACAGGGTTTCTCTGTGTAGCTTTGCGCCTTTCCTGGCACTCGCTTTGGAGACCAGGCTGGCTTTGAACTCACAAAGATCCACCTGCCTCTGCCTCCCGAGTGCTAGGATTAAAGGCGTGCGCCACCAACACCTGGCTTCCATGTTGCTTTTTATAATTAGGCGTTATAGGATTACCAGTACTGGAATTACATGTTGGAATTTCAGATTTTTAATGTTTGTTGTGTTATGTAGAAATGCACATGCATACATATACATATGTATTTATAATTTTTTTGTGTAGACTTTCAACATATGGAAGTATAAAGGGATGAAATTTATTCTCACAGCTTCTGATTACCGAGAGTAAAAAGCTGGCTTTGTATGGAGTTAGAGCTCAGCATTTTTCTTCATTGAACTGAATGAAGGAGGGGACTGAAAGGCAAATGTTGGCAGAGCTCTTGGACTTAAGGCTCATGCCATCTGGTTGTTGGGCATAACGCTAATTGGTTTTCTCCCAAGGATATTGATGTTAATGAAGTGTAACTCAGTACCATCTTTTTCTGAATGTCTTTTTCCCTAATGCCACTGTTTCTGTAGTTGAAAGAAATGGCCGAGGGAATACTAATTAAATGCTAAAGAGCTGTAGGAGATTACCAGTTAAAACTTACAGAATTCTTATGCAATTATTAATAGCATATTACTAATAATTATTGTCATAATTGAACACATTTCATATACTTGTTCATTTAATCTTCTTACCAGTTATGAAGTACAGGTTCTATGATGAGCGTTTCTCAGATGGAAGAATGGAAGCCCAAAGATTGAATTTTATGTGGATGCTAGGAATCTGAATTTCAGTACTCATGAGCAACATAACCCAGAACTAGTTTAGAGCAGCCCAGCCCAGAGCTTGGCAGCGTGGGTGTGTTGGAGGGGGACTTACTGTCTAACTTCAGAACTGTTTCTGTCATGACCAGCCTCAAAGTCGAACCAGTGGCTTTGGAGGGTAGTAGGGTCTGTCAAATACAGTTCAAGCTACAGAATCTTCCTTTTCAATGAATTTGGTAGGGTACAAACCTTAGATTATGTGATTTCCAAAATGAAAACTGAAGTGTAGGAAATTTTAGAGAAATTTGTAAATTTCCAGTTGTTTAACATAATCTTACTTTTATAAACTTAGCCAAAGTAGTGTCTATGCTAGGGCACTACACAAGATGTTGATGTGACTATGAGCAGGCACCTGTCTTGTTGTTCTGCCCTGGAGTGGTTTAAAATAAACCGACAGTAACATAAAACATGGCCTTTTGTCTTTAAAGGAGTTACTTTAAATGAGTTAGTTCCTGATAAGCAATTAAAGATGCATAAGGTTTAGATAGTGAAAAGTAGGTAGCTTTTCTGCCCTTGTGTTTAGCCATTGAGTGATAACGGTATATGCATTTTTTTTTTTTTTTTTTTTTCTCGAGACAGGGTTTCTCTGTAGCTTTGGAGGCTGTCCTGGAACTCGCTCTGTAGACCAGAATGGCCTCGAACTCACAGAGATCCACCTGCCTCTGCCTCTCGAGTGCTAGGATTACAGGCGTGTGCCACCACTGCCCGGCTTGGTATATGCATTTTTAACTATGTACTTCTTGTTGTTTGTATAAGTGGTGGTGCATGGAGCGAGCATCTTACGTTGTGGGAATAGATTAATATGATGCTACCTAGTTATTTTAACTATATAATATTTAGATGTATAAATCTACTATAATTTATGTAATTTAACTTTCTAATATTTCATTAATATAAGTGACCCTATACTGAATAACTATGTAAAATTCATGTATCTTATGTATAATGGAGGTATTTGAAGTGTAAGCTCTGAGAAGTAAAATTCTTTGGTTAGAAGATGGATATATTTTCAATTTTGATGGATAATCCAAAATTACCTTGTTTGTATTGGTTCAGTGATAGAGTACTTGCGGAGCATGTAGAAGGCCCTGGATTCCTTCTCCACTGCCAAAAGGAAAAAGGAAAAAAAGAAAGAAACAGCTGTCCATTTGTAACCTTGCTAGCAAGTATTATTAGAACGTATTTCTTTATATTTAGCGTAGCCAACTCTCTATCTTCTCTAGTTTCATAGGTAATCAATAGAATTGTGGTTTTTAACATGATTCAGAGCCATTTCTTCTTTTTGATTTTACTGAGTAAATTTTTGTTCTCAGGTTTTGTTATCAATGAGTTGGACTCTACTATATCGTAAATTAGCATAGATCTGTGCTATAACTTCCCTTTAATTATGGCTATCATACTGTAGGAATGGCGCAGGTATGCTAGGATTGCTGCTGGAAGTGAAGTTCTGCCTGAGGGAGGGTAGGGCGACAAGTATTTGAGCTGAGTCCTGGAGGTTAGTTTTGCAGGAGCATTAGGAAAAAGGTGTGTCCGTGGTGCCAGGGCATGGAGGTAAATGACGTGAACGTAAATGCAGTCTGATAGTAAGGGCTTAATATGGATGCCTGCAGAGCTGGCAGAAATTAGTTAGGAAGGAGGCTTTTGGGGTGTACAGGCAAGGAGCAACAGCAACAGCCCTTCCTTTTGGTGCTAGGCATGAAATCTAGGGCCTTACACAAGCTAGGCACCGTCTCTGTCACTGAGCTGTGTCCCTGCACCGTCCTTTGGGTGTGAGTGTGCCTGGATTCTGATTTTGTTGTGAGAAGCTGGAGGAGTTCAGGTTGTACCAGTTTATGTCCTACCCAGCGGTGAATGGAGAGTGTCCACTTTCCCACTTTAGGAGGTATCAGTTTTTGCGAATCTTTAGGGAATTTCTCATGTACATCATTTGTCTATTCTTCTAGTGGGCTGTTTGTCTTTTTATTTCTGCTATGTGCAGGTATTTATTAGCTTATCACTTTAAGAACATTTAAAACACTTTTGTTTATCCTCTAGAAAATTCATATTTATGTCATCCCCAATTTTTACTCTAGTACAGTTTGATGCTTTTCATTGCCCTAAAAAGCATAACATAAGAAATATGCCCACTTTAGAAAGATAGGAAAACCTGTCCTAAGGTTGATGAGTGACTTGATTGTGTTCGAGATGGTAGTTGGGATCTTTGTTTTTAGTGATTGACTTCAGAGGCGCGACCTGAGGCACGGTGCTGCTGCTTCTCTTCCTTGTCCCTGCTCTGCTCCGTCTGAGGCCAGCGCTGACTGTCCTGCGTAGAAGAGTCAAGGCTGAAGCAAATGGACTGTACACACAAGCATGCGTGTCTTTGAATGTGTTGTGTTGAGCCAGTGTGGTCAAGGGCTGAGCTAGGCTTTGGTTTTGTGGTCTCCATGGTTACCACCAGCCAAAATCTCTGTACCGTTACTTCGTGCTCGGCGTGGGGGTGGTTGCTGGGTTGTTCTTGGTGGTGTTCTTGGTTCTGTTTCCCACTGTGCAGCTGCAGCTCACAGGGCCTGTCCTCCCCAGCAGTGGCTGTGGCCTGTCAGTCAGTGCTGGCCTGGCTGGAAAGGGTGGAAATGGCAGTCTCTGCCGGCTGATTCCTTCCGATTTAGGATTCGGGAGGCCCACTGAGGCCGCGCTTTGGAGAGAGGCCTTTGAGCACACCCTCCTTTCCCCCTGTGTCCGTACCTGCAGCAGGCTGTGGGGGAAGTTCCAGCCCGTCTGGGTAGACAGTAGACTGAGCCCTGTATTGTTTCCTGCCTTGGCTCTAGAACTCTAGGAGGAAGTTTTGTGAGTTTTCTTCCCTGCTACCAGAGGCAGTGGGTGTTTGCCCAGGCCTCTTCCCCCAGCCTGCACCCCCTCGGGAGGCTCTCTGGTCTCCAGCCTGCTGCACTCTTCCCTGGGAGCATCCATGGAGGTGTGTGGAAAAGGCCATGAAAGTATGAATTCCTTTGTTCCTGAGGAGTTACATGGCCACACTAGCCTCTCAGGTTTGTCTTCTTACCTGCTTTCCTTTCTCTGGAGAGACATGGTAAGAGTGTGGAGGGACTGATTCTCCTTGGAGTTGAGGCTGCTGGGCTGCCTGCATGGTCGGCTGTGTCCTCAGCTCTGTGGTGGGGTCAGGAAAAGTTGGGAATTTTCCTCGCCTCTGTTCTCCAAGCCAGTGCTCTTTCCAGCTTTCCCAGTTGAAGTGGAGCAGAACTGCATTTAGTTGAAAAGGATGAATAAATCACTATTAGAGATGTTGGTGCATTTATCTCATATTAGCCTCAAGCATTATTTAGTTCAAGTTAGTTTTACAAAACAAACAAACAAAAAAACCCACTTCAATATAAAAGATTCTTTGCTTTTGAAATACTTGGATTGCTCTCTTGGGGTCACAGATTTTCAAGTCCCGAAGTGAACTTTATAATAGCACTGTTTTTTCTTGTCTTGTGTGATTGGGTCTGACCATTGATTACTTTTCTTTCCATGTTTCTGTTGGAGGACAGATGTGCAGGGTGAAAGTTATTAGCTGAGTCCAGTCTCTGGTTACTCCTTTAATCTGTGTGGTTTAGTTGCCCAGGGAACTGTAGATAATTCTGTTCTCTTGATGCAGACTGCCAGGTGCCCTGCCCTTCCCCTCCCTTCCAGCCTGATTTATATGGATCTGAAAGTCACTGCTCTTAAGCGCTTCGATAGTCTTACCTAACTGCATGCACAACGAAGTTCTTCTTACTGTGATTCTTTTGAGTAGAGACAGATGGCTTTGGGGGGCTGTGGAAACAAAGCAGTGGTCTGTGAGGTTAGTTTGTACCCTATTACTGAAGGATTTTGTTTAATTGCGTTTTGCTTTTTTTATTAATGCATTTTCCTTCCACTTCCCTTTCGTGGTGGTAGAGATGGAAATCAGGACCTTGGGTGACCAAATACTTTGTTCCCAGAACAAATGAGAAAGGGTCATATTGTATGGCTTAGGCTGGACTGCACCTGGCTGTATAGCTTAGGTTGGCTTTGAACTCAAGGTCTCCCTCCCAAGTGCTGGGATTGTAAGCTTATGCTACAGTGCCAGTTTCCCAAGACTCTCGTTTGTTCTAGACTGTAATGATGTCTTACTAGGCTTTAGTTTTCCTAGAGCACTGTCCCACTTGAAACCTAAAAATGTTTACAATGAACAGCTCAAATATTTTATGAGTATTTAACCATCATAATCTCATTTATCAGACTTTTTGGGGCTTCACAAATATTTATAATTACAAAAAAAGAAGTCACTTCATCCTCTGGAGATTTCATATGATTTGCATATTAAATAATTGGAAATTTAGCTGTGAAATCAAGATTTTATTTAATGTAAATTTGAAGGCTTTGTTTAGAACCTTTGTTTATTTTAAATAGAATACTTTCTTCCTAAACAGGCTCTCTGGTCTGTTGTTGGCTTTGTTACTTCATTAGTAAATAGAAGATTAAAATGTAGTTTCTCCCACTGGGGAGGCATCAGAATTTAGTAGGTACCAGCAGAGCTACTGAGTCACGGCACATCCTTCCACTTGGGTACTTGCTTAAACTTGCTGTCAGCAGTCTGAAAGGATGCCTGCACCATTCAAACAAAGATTATCATAGTTTGCCAGTGTGTTCAGTTGCTTATTAGTGGGGAGGATACTGTTATTAGTGGTGATAATAGGATTTGTTGAGTGCTAAGTAAGAATAAGAATGGAATTTCATGTTAGATTGGTTTTGAGATTAAAACATTTTTATTATTTCTTTCACATATATTTTATGTGGAAGAGGACTTATTTATTTTCTGTTACTACCATAACAGATTACCACAAACTTTGGGGCTGGAAACACCATGATTTCTGTTTTGTACTTCACTAGTTCGGAGTCCGACATGGAGCATGCGGACTAACTGAGGTGTTGGCGGTGCTTTCTGGAGCTGTAAGCAGATCACCCCCGTCTGCAGGGCACTCCTCCCATTCCGTGCCCTGCATGCTTTCCCTCCACCCTAAAGCATGGCAGGCTTCATGCAGTCCTGCTTGAATTTCTCTGTCAGCTCCAGCTCCGTCTGATCTAACTGGGAGAGTTCTCACTTTAAGGGTTTATGTGATTGGACTCGTGTTGATAATTTGGACAATCTCTCCTTTTTAAGGTCTTCAACCTAGTCCCATGCGAAACCTCCTTTGTCACGTGTATCATGACATGGATGTCTCCTGGGGGTGTATTTGTTCTTTCTCTCATTTCAGTTACAGAAGGCAACCTAAGCGGGGAGGTTTACTTTGGCTCCTGGTTTGAGGGTACAGTGCAGCCTGGTAGGGAGGCGTGGTGGTAGGGGCATCCTCTGAGTGTGGTGGGAGGAGTGGGAGGTGGTTGTTCACATCTGGGTGGATGAGCAAGAAACAGGGCTGAGCTAGCCACATCAAGACCTCTCCCATGGAGACCCACTCAATCCAGCTGGGTTCCACCTCCTAAAGGGTCCCCTAGATAGGGACCCACTATTCAAACACATGAGCCTGCAGGGGGCATTTGAAATATGAGCCACATCAGTGGTCACTATTCTGTCTACATAGAACACAGGTATCTTTCTAAAATAATGGTTTACTAATTTAAAACTTTGGATAAATGTTGAAAATCATATCACCTCTAGTTTTGTTTTCTTAGCTCTAAACTCTTATCTTCATTTCCTCTTTGACATATTTCCTAGGTATTTTGTAAGCACTCAGTAGCTTTGCCATGCAGCAAACCTCCCCAGAATTACTCATCACTGCACACACATCTGGGTGAGTGACCCAGGCTGGGTAGTCTGATGACCTTCTAGACTTGCTATGCTGCCATGTTTGCAGGTCAGCTGAGCACACTGTCTAATCTAGCCTGGGGTTTTGTGGGGCCAGCTCTGGTCCATGTGTCTCTCATGCTCCTATCTTGGACTTGTGTTTATGAAAAACGACAGAAATAAAAACATTAATGTGGAAACATAGGAAGCCTCTTCTGGCTTAAACTTAGAGCAGGGAAACTGTCACTTCTTTATTCTGTCAGCCACAATTAGTCACATTGCTAAATCAGCAGACTGGGAAATGCATTCTGTTCCTTGGGGCGTTGGCTAGAAAGAGAAGAAGTAAAGGGCACTTAAACTGTTGGGCACTGAGCACATCCCTGTGACTACCTGCTTCTCCAGAGAACTGCCTCGTGGTTTTTCTCCGGCTCTTAGGTAATGATACACTATTCCTTCCACACCTGGTTCCTCAAGCCTAACCCACAAGAGGTGTTTCAAACTGTTCTTTCTGTTCCTCGTCTTCTGTATTTACCTTGCAAACATTTTTCTATTCTATCGTCTTTTCAGCCTTATTAGTATTTATTCAGCCTTGGCCATCCTTGAGAAGAAAGAGAGGACATACCCTTTTGCTTCGCACTCCATCCCTTCAGGTCCATCTCTTCTGTTGCAGCTGGGATGCTCTACAGTTTGAAATTCACATGTCATTCTTCCTCACTGGCTTCTCTTTGCCTCTAAAACAGGCAAATTGTGATCCGGAGTTTCCAACCTACCTCTTTGGTTTCTGTATTACTCCTTGAGTTCTGGAGTTGCAAACTGTGTCTAGATCTGGTTTACTATCTATTTTTGTATAGTTGATGAAGCTAAAAGGGATTTTTATTTTACTTATTTTAATTTGTGTGTGCTCATGTTTGCATATGTGTAGGTCAGAGATGATCATCAGGTGTCATGCCTCAGGAGCCGTCCATCTTGTTTTTTGAAACAGAATGTCTCACTGGGCCCTCATCGGAGTGAACTGATTAGGCTAAGCTGGCTAGCCAGTGAGCTCCAGGCATATTCTAGTCTCTGCCTCCTCAGCACTGGGATTAGAATTGCATGCACCACATCTGGTTTTTTAATGTGTGTTTTTGGGGACTAAGCTCAGGTCCCCATGTTTATGTGAAAGGCACTTTACTAATTTTCTCTCCATTCTAATTTTTATGTATTTCAGTATTTGTGACACATAAGAATTAGCAATTCAAATCCAGTGTCTATAAATAAAGTTTTATTGGAACTTAGCTGTGCTTATCCATTTATGGATTTTCTACAGCTGCTTTTGCAGTAGCAGTGTTGAATCATGGCAGTGGAGACTACATGACTCATAAAGCTAAAGCATTTACTTTCTGATCCTTCACAGACAAAAATTTGTCAACTTTTACTGTCACCACATAGAATTTACAGTGGCCCCGTCACATACCACTTTATTTTGTGGCTTAATACTTTTTATTCTGTTCTTTGCCAAGCTGTTTTCCCCCTTTGGCTTCATTAAGATATATTTCATATACAGCACAATTCAGGTATTTAAAATATGTAGCTCAGTAGGTTTTTGTTATATACCTAGAGTTGTGTGAGCATTACCACAATATTTTACTTGGAATATTTTCATTACTCTTCCAGATATTCTCTTTAATGTCCACCTCCCTCACCCCCCTTCTCCCATTCATGATATTTTGTATAAATGGAATAATTTGTGTTGTTTTGTGACTGTTTTCTCTCACTATATAATAAAGAAACTACACTATTAATGTGTCTGTATGATGTTTTTCAGGTTAATACATGTTGTAGCATGAGTCAAGTCCTTGGTTCTTTTTGTTCTTGATTAATATTCTATTATAGTCTCTTCAGCATGTAGACAAGGACTTTCTGAAAAGGACTCCAGCAGCATAGGCAGTCAATCCAAGAGCTGACAAGTGGGCTTGCACGAAATTCAAAAGCTTCTGTATACATTGCAAAGGGAAAAATCACCAGAATGAAAAGACAGCCCATAGAACAGGACAAAAGTCTTTGTCAGCTATGTATCAGACAGGGGAATCAATATTTAGAATCTATAAAGAACTCAAACAAATAAAACACAAAAATTATACAGTCAATAAATGGGCTAATGAATTGAGCAGACAGTTTTCAGAAGAAATATTTATGACCAATACTTGACAAAATTTTCAGCATTCTTAACCATCTGAGAAGTTCAAATTAAAACTGCTTTGAGGACTGGCAAGATGGCTCAGTGGGTAAAGGTACCTGTCATGAGGTCTGACAAATCAGAATTCCTGGAGTCCACATGGCAGAAAGAACCGACTACCAGAAGTTGTCTGACCTCCATATATGTGTCATGCACACCAACACACATACTACAACAACAACAACAACAAACAAACAAACAAACAAACCATATAATAAAAAATATAAAACTTCTTTGAGAGTCTATCTCACTCCAGTCAGAAAGCAAATGTCACCAATGCTGGAGGGCTCTAGGAAAGGAGACAGATGTAGACACTACGGAAGTTAGTGTGCAGATTCCTCAAAACACTGAAAATTAAACTATCATAGGATCAACTGTACTGCTCCTCAGTATTTACCCAAAGGGATCTTAAATCAACACAGTAGAGACTCATGCACACCTGTCTGTGTTTGTTGGTGCACTAACTCACCATGGCTAAGATGTGACATCAGCCAACTTGTCTATCAACAGATGAATGGGTAAAACAAAATGTGGTACATATCCACCATGGAACTGATTTCAGCCATAAAAAAGGTGTTGTGACAGCTGCAGGAAAATGTGTTCGTTTTGTTAAATTAAAATGTGATCAGTGTGTTAAAGAGAGGGTAATGGAAGGCATGTGACACAAGAGCAGGAGGGATGGGACCAGCAGAGGGGAAGGAGGGGTGACAGAGCAGCATAGGAAGGTGATGGCTAACTAGAAAATAGAGTGACATATCTGTGTGAGACGACATCGAAGCTCATCACTTTGTATGCTAACTTGAAGAAGGAATAGGAGCCTTCCCTCATGGTGTAATGTCACATTTCATGTTCTCATTCAGCAGATGAGGCTGATATGAATAATACCATTAGGAATATTTGTGTACCAGTTCATGTATGGAAAGTTCTTTTGGGTGTATATGAGGACTATTTTTTTTATCCCTCCATAACTGATTGTGGGGTCATGTCTTTTGCAACTCTTCCCTAACTTCCTAGGTTGGGCTAAGGGTCTTCATAAGACCCTGCCAAGAGCCTTGTAATATTTAACACAGTATGTTGAAAGTATCTCTTTACACGTATGATTCCTGTGCTCCTTTGGAAAACAGCAACACTGCTTCCTTCACCATGTACTGATTCTAAACAGTTCAAGTTCATTGGTATTTGTTAAGTTAGAGAATCTGTGAAGCAGTCAGTACCTTGAGTTAAACTGTCTTCTGTAGCTTTCTGTCTCATATAAGTCGACCTTTTAGAAAAGGTCTCCTTGAATACATTCTGATATAACTGACCTTCATGTATCTTGTTTTAAGGCCAACGAGGAAAATTAAGAAAGAAGGAAAAGACAAGGAAAAGATGTCAGATGAAAAAGCAGATGATATAGAAAAGATAAAGTCATACACCTACATGGAAAGTGATCCTGAAGATGATGTCTATTTAAAACGCTTGTACCCGAGGCGGATCTATGAGGTGGAGAAAGCTGTTGACTTACTTAAGAAGTTTCAGGTTCTGGACTTTACCAATCCAAAGCAAGGCGTTTATCTTGATTTAACATTAGATATGGCATTGGGGAAAAAGGTACGTAGACTTGCATTTATTAAAGTAGATACATGAATTGATGTTTTTAAATTTTAAAATTCTGGGTAGGGGTAGAGGACATATGATTTGAAAGTTGAAGTGGGGGTCCTGGGGGTGCAAAGGTTTACACAAAGATGGAGGTAGTGAAGGGGGAGCGTTGGTGGAAAGAACAACCGAGGATGTATCCAAAAGCCCATAACTAAACTGGCTACTTCATGTAAGCTAATTTATAAGTCAAGTTCAAAATTCCTTCTTAACAATAATTGTAGAAAGTCTGATGGCCTTTATATTTTAGCATGAAAGATATATTACTTGCCCGGTATAAAATACGTTGAAATTGTGCTGGGAAGTTGGACTTCCTTCCATGGATTCCTTGTTTTGTCTTTTTATATTTCAGCATGCTTACTTTTATTATAAATGCATAACATGTTCAGTTCATATAGCGCCATTCGAGATTAAATATGATGATAGGTATAAAAGCTTAGTCAGCATCACCGGAAACTTCCTGCAGGCCAGCCAGCGACTTTAATTTTGTAGTCCTGTCAGGAAGTTGGGGTACAGATATGGACTATTTGGCTGAAAGGCATAGAGAAAAAAGAGTTAAGAAAGAACTGAACCAAGGCTTGGGTCATTTCTTAGATGTTGTTTATTTGAAATCAACCATGTTAAAAATTTTTATTTTGTATATTACTTAGTGTTAATTCTTCATTTGAAAAGTTTTTATATTACCTTTCCTCAACTAGTTATTAGTGTGGTTCCTAGCAGTGTCTTGGAGGACGTCAGGTATCACTTTGAGTATGGAATCCACATACAGACTGACGAAAATAGCGATGTGGCCTTCGGCTTATGGCTGCCTCAGTGCCAGGACCTGAGCCGGCCTTGAGTGTTGTCATTGTGGGAGCAGTCTGCTGCCCTTGATGTTAACGCTGCTCGTCAGGCATCTGTGTAGCACTGGGGACTACTGAAGTCACATGTCACAGGTTAATAGAAAAGGGGTGCCAGTCAATACAAGTAGGTTGGATGGCTGATATAAAGTATATTTAACTTTACGCCTTCTGGTCTGAAAATTCCCCAGGAGGCTGTTGCTACCTGAAAAATTTTTTTTTCTAAAAATAGAATCTTTTCGTCGATTTTATCAGAGGAACAGTCCCTTTTCTCTTCTGCCAAGCCTATGTTGGGCCTGGAACCCGTTTCATATGAAATCTCCCTCGGAGATCTGATCCTCAGATCTAGATAGGTCCTTCATCAAAATGACTGAAGAGATTCATTAAGGGATTTCTACTTGTATGGTGTCTCAAATGATGCCATTGTGTATTTCGGACTTTTCAGTTCGCTTCCGAAATATATCTGAAAGTGATGGTGATGTAGGTGACGGTAACATAGGGCCACTGAGAAGAGCCGTGCCGCTGCGGCTTTCTGTTGTAGATGTGGGGTTTATATTTACAGTTGCCTACAGCCATGCTGTACATTGAGGGTCAACTACTGAGCACGTCAGTTGGATATTATCTCTGTTTAGGATGTCGGGCTATTTTCATCATCCTCCTTGAGTCAGAAATACATCTAAAAATTTAATTCAGGGTAGCAAACATCTGTTGACATTCAGGAAATGGAAACCAGGCTTCCATTTATTCCATGATTTTTTTGATATCTAGAGAGGAACAGATAAGAATACATATCCCAATATTTGAGAAACTGATAAATGATTTAGATAGAAACCACATGTACTGAGGTCTGGAGCTAGCAAGAGAGATTTAGATTCTTCTTAGTTTTTAAAATAAAACCCGATAATGTCTTGAGCTTTAAATTCTAATCAGAGAATAGTTTGGGCTGCATGAGAGGAGTTCCAGCAGATTGGAAGAACTGATGACACAGGAGTTGAGTGTGCTGGTGCATACCTGTGTCCCCAGCACTGGGGAAGAACTGATGACACAGGAGTTGAGTGTGCTGGTGCATACCTGTGTCCCCAGCACTGGGGAAGAACTGATGACACAGGAGTTGAGTGTGCTGGTGCATGCCTGTGTCCCCAGCACTGGGGAAGAACTGATGACACAGGAGTTGAGTGTGCTGGTGCATGCCTGTGTCCCCAGCACTAGGGAAGAACTGATGACACAGGAGTTGAGTGTGCTGGTGCATGCCTGTGTCCCCAGCACTGGGGAAGAACTGATGACACAGGAGTTGAGTGTGCTGGTGCATACCTGTGTCCCCAGCACTGGGGAAGAACTGATGACACAGGAGTTGAGTGTGCTGGTGCATACCTGTGTCCCCAGCACTAGGGAAGAACTGATGACACAGGAGTTGAGTGTGCTGGTGCATACCTGTGTCCCCAGCACTGGGGAAGAACTGATGACACAGGAGTTGAGTGTGCTGGTGCATGCCTGTGTCCCCAGCACTGGGGAAGATCTGACACAGGAGTTGAGTGTGCTGGTGCATGCCTGTGTCCCCAGCACTGGGGAAGAACTGACACAGGAGTTGAGTGTGTTAGTGCATGCCTGTGTCCCCAGCACTCGGGAAGAACTGACACAGGAGTTGAGTGTGTTAATGCATGCCTGTGTCCCCAGCACTGGGGAAAATCTGACACAGGAGTTGAGTGTGCTGGTGCATGCCTGTGTCCCCAGCACTGGGGAAGATCTGACACAGGAGTGAGTGTGTTAGTGCATGCCTGTGTCCCCAGCACTCGGGAAGAACTGACACAGGAGTTGAGTGTGTTAATGCATGCCTGTGTCCCCAGCACTGGGGAAAATCTGACACAGGAGTTGAGTGTGTTAATGCATGCCTGTGTCCCCAGCACTGGGGAAGATCTGACACAGGAGTTGAGTGTGTTAGTGCATGCCTGTGTTCCCAGCACTGGGGAAGATCTGATGACACAGGAGTTGAGTGTGCTGGTGCATACCTGTGTCCCCAGCACTGGGGAAGAACTGATGACACAGGAGTTGAGTGTGCTGGTGCATGCCTGTGTCCCCAGCACTGGGGAAGATCTGACACAGGAGTTGAGTGTGCTGGTGCATGCCTGTGTCCCCAGCACTCGGGAAGAACTGACACAGGAGTTGAGTGTGTTAGTGCATGCCTGTGTCCCCAGCACTCGGGAAGAACTGACACAGGAGTTGAGTGTGTTAATGCATGCCTGTGTCCCCAGCACTGGGGAAAATCTGACACAGGAGTTGAGTGTGCTGGTGCATGCCTGTGTCCCCAGCACTGGGGAAGAACTGACACAGGAGTTGAGTGTGTTAGTGCATGCCTGTGTCCCCAGCACTCGGGAAGAACTGACACAGGAATTGAGTGTGTTAATGCATGCCTGTGTCCCCAGCACTGGGGAAGATCTGATACAGGAGTTGAGTGTGCTGGTGCATGCCTGTGTCCCCAGCACTGGGGAAGAACTGACACAGGAGTTGAGTGTGTTAGTGCATGCCTGTGTTCCCAGCACTGGGGAAGATCTGATACAGGAATTGAGTGTGTTAGTACATGCCTGTGTTCCCAGCACTGGGGAAGATCTGATACAGGAGTTGAGTGTGTTAGTGCATGCCTGTGTCCCCAGCACTGGGGAAGCTGAGGCCGCAGAAAGACCCTCTCTGTCCTGCCAGTGAACCAACCAACCAAAACACTTTGAAAAGGAAAAACACAGCAGTTTTGTTGTTTATGGCATCCGGAAGATGATAGGAAAGATGAACTTTGTGTAATTATTTTTCCCCTTTGTGTGTTTAGAAAAAGGTGGAACCTTTTGCTAGTGTTATCAGCTTACCCTACCCTTTTGCTTCAGAAATCAACAGAGTTGCTGTATTTACAGGGGTAAGTAACTTTGTCAATAATCTTATAATTTAATTGTTAAGAAAGTATTACTATCAATGAAGGGAGTAATGGATTATACTTAGAGAGAAATTCAGTAGTCACACCATTCCGTTGAAGCTCAAGCATGACTTATTGAGGATGTGCCACTAGTTTGAGAAGGAGATGGATATGGAATTCCTGCCGCCAATGGGGCCCACCACAGCAGGGGCGTTCCAAAGAACCTAAAGAGAGATGTGGGCTGTGTCATGGTCTCCAGCTTCTTCTCAAGGCCCCGGGACACCGCGGTTGTTTCACACAGCAGTGACCACTGAGCGTGGTCACAGAGCCGGCAGGCAAGCACAGGACAGGTGTGGAGTGCAGCTCGGCCGGCTTCTGGGCTGTCGACATTTGTTTACAGTGTACGGATGTGTTTGCCTAGTTGTTCTTCCATAATGGAGACTTTACATTTTCCTTGGAGGGAGGAATCTGCGGCCTTCCCAGTAGGTGGGGACTAGAGTTGTCGAGTGTCACAGTGCTGCCGTGACCAAGGCAGTGAAATGTTCCCAGAAAACAGAGAGAGAAGTGGGACATACAGAAGAAAAGTCACAAACACTGTTTTTCTTGGAAGTTTTCTTTTGAAATCTCATGGCTAAATTTTAGTTTTTTAAATTTTTAAAAAAAATTTTTTTCTCCTCATATCAGTTTTATAAAATGTAAGTTAGTAAAACTAGCCATATTTTAAGTTTTTGCTTCTGAAGGGTGTATATATTAATAGAACCAGAGGCCTGCCACTTGCTACGTTCTTTTTGTTTGTTTGTTGAGTCAGGGTCTCTACGCAGTCCTGGCTGTACCAGGCTGGCCTCGAACTCAGAGATCCGCCTGCCTCCGCCTCCTGGGTACTGGGATTAAAGGTGTGGGCCACCACTCCAGACACTTGCTAGGTTCTTTATATGATGTCAAATACCCCAGTGACATACAAACTGAAGGTTTTTCAGAATGTAGTGTATCTGATGCAATAATTGAAAATTGATGGCATTTTCAATTAGAAATTAAAAACAATTTTGATTTGAATTGGTATTTCCGATAGTTATTGGCAATATAATGAATTTGTTTTAAAGTGATGTTCAACCTGTTGTGCTTTGGTAGAATGCCTCAGAGATTAAAATAGCGGAAGAGAGTGGAGCTGCGTTTGCAGGAGGAGTGGATCTGGTTAAGAAGGTATTGTGTTTATGTTCATTGATTGTAAACATTGTTCTGATAGGTCTGTCTCCTGAAATTCATTTGTTTTGTGTGTATGGGATTTATGTCTGCACGTCTCTGTGCATCATGTGCTTGCTGGGATCCCTGGGGGCCAGAGATACGTACAAATAGTTAAGAACTGCCATGTGGTTGCTGGGAATTGAACCCAGGTCTCCTGGAACAGCAACCAGTGCTCTTAAGTGCTGAGCTATCTCTCAGCCTCTACCCATTAGTTTATTATATTTGCACATAATCATTAGGATTATATCATCTCCAAAATAGTAGGCTTTGTAAAAAGAGGAAATTTGTTTTGTACTTTCTTTAGTTTCAAATCTAAGAAAAAGCCACCAAAACTTTTAATCATTGATTACTTCACTCATTTATCTATTTGTTTATTCTTTACTGTTGGCATGAAAGTTTTGTGAATAAAATATACAGGCCAATGTTACTCTGATTTTGAATGTGAAATTTAAAATGAAATCCAATTATTAGTACACACAAATATCTCATTCGTGTTTTAAAAACCAAGTGTGTTGTTCTGTCTGGGAACGACAGTGTCATTTACTTGGTATTTAACCTCCACAGTATGGTGTTTCCTCTGAACCTCTCCTCCCCAGTCCACGGGAAGTGGCAAGGCTGGCTTAGCATGGTAGCTAAGGAGTGAGTAAGTAGCCCACCTTCAAGAAATAATAGCCCGGGGAGCCTTTTTGAAGAGAATAGCATTTTTTAAAGGTAGGAAGAAGCATATAGCTATTTCTAAAAATCACAAAAGGTTTTCCTTAACATTTTCTGGGAGTCCTTCTTCTAAATAAGTTAATTAAATTGCATTATGGATGGGGGTGGACCGTAGAGAGACAGGAAAACTGATTTGAAAAGGTGTCCTATGTTAAATAACCCAATGTTTTGCTTGACTGACTGGGCTTGTTCTTTAGAGCACATACCATCCCATTCCTGTTCTAAATCTGATGGTGGTTTTAACTTTTTTTTAAAGGGCCCTGGAGATGATTTATCCTGGAGCTAATTTGAGTGACCAAGGCCCAGGAAACACAAGAGCTAGGTTACCCCTGACTTTATGTTCCCACACGGAAGTGGTTTTGTTACCATCTAGGGGTCTTGATTGGGTTCTTTTGCTTTGCCAGTTAGAGATTTAAAAGGCAGGAAACCATTTCAAGGGCACCGGGTAGCCGCAGAGACACCTTGAGTGCAGCAAACAGGAGCAGACAGAATCAGCAGCTGAAGGCAGGCTTTTGTCAGGGTGAGGACACACACACAAGGACACTGAGAGAAACTCCACTGAACACAAGGGGCCTCAGGAAGCTGAAGCTTCTCCCCAGGACTGCTTTGAAGAGTCTTCCTCTCTGGCTTTAGGCTTGTGTGTAAACACTTCCTGACCTGGCTTGGACTTGCTGAGCCAGTCCAGCAGGAGGATAGGCCCAGAGCCTTTGTAAATCTGCAATGAAATGTCCAGAGTGAGCTCACTGGGAAGTAGGGATGAACCTTGCTTTAACACAGGTTCTAAGCCCAGTCCAGGTGTGTACCTCATCCTGTCTGGCATTTCATTTTAATTATTTAAAAAGTACTAACGTGATAAAATGTCAATACACTGCTGCAGGTGCTTGGGAGTTTGAGAATAGGACTTGGTCTCTGGAGCCAGAAAACTGACATCCAAACATGTGTGCCACCTTTCATCTGCTTCTTGCCTGACCTGAGTGTCACAGCCTGACATAGTCACTCTTTCAGTTCAGTTCTCAGGTGGTCAGAAGTTCTCACTTCTGAAGGAAGAAGCAATGCAGGAGAATGTGTTGCCCAGCCCTATTGCTGTAAAGGAAACATTGGAACAGAACCAAATACGAACATCTAAATGTGATTTCTGGTATATAAATGTTATAGATACATAATTCTCCTGTAGGAGCTCTAGAGGTGGATGTATCTTTAGAGAGACGGTGCTACTTGGGCAAATTATCTTAACCTAGAATTTTCTTCCTATCAAATGTTTGAAAGCTTCCCATGGTATTTTTAAGGTCTTCATTCAGGTTATGAAGTAAGTTAAGAAGTTTTTTCAAGTAATATCATGGTTGTAGATTCTAAGCACATTTCTGTACATTTATTTACTTACTTATTGCAATACTGGAAATTGAACCCAGGACCTTAAACAGGCTTGGCAAGTGTTCTAAGACTGAGTAATAATACTCTAAGCGCCCATTCCTATATTCCTAAATTAGTACACTGTTTTTCTTAGCTTTTATCTGGAGAGCTGGCTCAGCAGTTAGGAGCACTGGCTGCTCTTGCAGAGGACCCAGTTCAGTTCCCAGCTCCTACATGTGCTTCAGAACCTTCTGGAACTCCAGTTTCAGAGGATCCTATGCCCTTTTCTGGTCTCCATGGGCACCAGGCATGCACGTGGTGCACAGACATACGTGCAAGCAAAACATTCATACTCATAAAAATAAAGATAAAATCTTTTTAAAAAGAAACTGTAAGTTAGCCTATAATTACTGAACTTTGAATAATTTCTAAGATCTTGATTTATTTATTAAATTCATTTCATTTTGAAATGTCACTATATATTTGGCTGAGAGATTTGAAAGTAATGGTTTTTCTTATTTGCAAAAGCATAGTTTCTATCTACAGATTTGTGTTATTCTAAGATGTGTTCCTAAGGTTTATTGTAGCATAGCATTCACAGATAATAAAGGAACATGTTGTAGAAGTAGTTTTAGGGAACCTGTTAATGAAAGCCTTACCAACATTTTTTTTTTTTTTTTTCCAAGACAGGGTTTCTCTGTGTAGCTTTGGAGCCTCTCCTGGAACTCACTCTATAGCCCAGGCTGGCCTCAAACTCACAGAGATCCGCCTGCCTCTGCCTCCTGAGTGCTGGGATTAAAGGTGTGCACCACCACTGCCCGGCTACATCACAATTCCTTAGCATCTCAAAGTTGCCTTTGTTTTCCTGTTCTTGGGGATGGAAATGGTGGTTCTAGAACCACACTGCCTATGTTTGGATGCTGGCGCCTCTCGTAGGAGACACGCACTGACTCCTCACTGAGGCTCCAGGTTCCTCATCTGAAATGTTTAGTCAGTTTTAGTGTTTGACTTGTAGGATTGCTGTGATCACTGGATGAATTAAATGTGTGAAATATGTGCGGAATTCATGACACATGAGAAATTCTCACTTAATATGTCATTTTTAAGAGGAGCATAGAATGTTATTTAAAGATTGAAGAATTTTTAAAATAAAATACTAGTAACAGGAAGATAAAAATCCTACAATATTGCCTAATTTTATCAGAGTTCAATTTTTCTGAATTCGTCAACCATAACCAAGGCTTTGGATGGGTAAGATTTCATGTGAAAATAAATTTTGCTGGAGAAATACTTATACCCTTGCAATATTTTCTTTTAAAGAGGCAATATTTTGTTCAACTTTATTGTCAATTAAATTTTTAAGTGGAGTATAATATAGTGGTACAATAATTATTTTGGGTGCCTGCCTGAATTAATCAACTAATCCTTTAAACTCTGACTACTAATCCTTTTGTTCTGAGAGTGGAAAATAGGGTAAGTCTGATAACTGTGATGAACTTACCCCTGTCCTCTTGCCCTTTGTTGTTAGTTATGGGTAATGAGGGGGTGCTAACTCAGTTCTTTGTGCAAAAAAATGATAGATTTAGTTCTTTAGGTGCACTAAATTTAGAGAGTTAGTGGTTGCTAATGAGTTTGACACCTAGGAGTTATTACTTTTGTATGTGATCTACTGAAAATGTTTACCTCTCCAGTTTTAGTAGACAAGAATTCTGCTGTGGGAGATTTGTGTGAGTTGGATATACATATCAATGTTATGTTCTAGCTTATAACTCCATTTTGTTTAGCATAATCTTATCATAGAATTAAAACCATTAATTGTGTTTAAAAATACATGCAGCTATTTTGAAAATATAACAAGGTGTTTTGTTTCTGATGTTTTTCATAACTGGTGACTGTATTTATTATATAGTTCTGTTTTTGAAGAAAAGTATTCATAATAGTTCTTTTTCAAATCATGCTGAAATCACTTAGATCCAAAAAGGTAGTGTTTTTGTGTGTAATAAAGAGCTGTTTCTGTTTTCCTCTGGTTTTCAGATCTTGGATGATGAGGTTGTTGTGGACTTTTATGTAGCTGTTCCGGAAATAATGACTGAACTTAACCCATTAAGGAAGAAACTGAAAAAAAGATTTCCAAAGGCTACTAGAAGTAAGGGAGAACTTTTGTTATTTCAATATGTTATCAGCATCTTGCTTTATAATTTTGTTTGTAAGAAAGCAAAGATGCTATTATGTTTGTAGACCAAATATTATGCTTAGTATGTGAGATTGGTGTATGTAGATTTTATTTTTTCCTCTTTTGCATTAATATTGTTGTTACAGTATAACGTGAGTACCTACTTACTGATAATATTGTTTGTTTGTTTGAGAGTATAGCCTAGCTGTACATTAATGGAACATAATACCTACTAAGAACATTGTCATCATACCATTTTGTTGACTTTTATACTTCTTTGTCAGTATACTCACTGGAGCATTCAGCATGTACATAAGTGCACATATATGAATGTTTGGCTTATATTCCTCTTAGTAGAATTTTTCTTTATGAATACTTCCTTCTTAAGACATATGATAAGTGTTATAAAATGAGAGATATGAATTGATGAATTCCTAAGGTACTATGGCTATTCAGGGGGGGGTTATTTAAATATAGGTGGGGTAAAAAGCAACATATCATGAATGAAGTGACTTTATTTATTTATTTATTTATTTATTTATTTATTTAAACTTCTTGATTGATTCTTTGGGATTTCACATCATCACCCCAATTCCGCCCACCTTCCAGTGCCCCCACCTCTTCCCCTCACCCCTACAGCTTTGCTCCACAAAAGACAATTAAAAAAGGAAAATCAAACCAAAGCAAGCAAGGAAACCAACAAAAACCTCTGCTCTCTCCTTCCTCCCTCCCTCCAACAGAAGAGGTGACTTTTCAGCTGTTACTAGTAGAATTGGATGAATTGGTTGAGAAATAATATTTCAAGTAGAAAGAATACATAACCACAGAACTAAAGTAGGCTACACGGTGTAGCCTGGCCCCAGGAAGTGTCTGTCAGGGCCTTTCAGCTGTAGAGATGGGACCTCTGCGTTGATATGGAAGTGGACATGGGGAAATGATGTTGGGGTTGGGGGGTCGATTGATGCTAAGTCTTTGAATTAGGAGTTAGCGAGCATGGGCTTATTTTCTTACCATCACGAATCATTTAGATGTTATAAGGTGTGATGTGACATGACCTTTTTTCCAGAGTAGCATAAGAGGTACTGGTTTGCGTTGAAACTCGAGGGAGGGAACAGTTGGGTTGCAATTGCAAGAGGCTAATGCGGGTAATGTTTAAGTTCTGCACGGTGAGAACAGAGTGAAGGGTACAGTGTTACAGATGGATTTTGTGACTAGACAGGAAGGGAGTGGTTGGTGGGGAGAAAGGAAGAGTCTGCTGTGCTGAGGTCTTCACATGAGGCATTTCCCTGACATGTGGTGTCATTAATGAACTGGGCACATTTATGAGCACACCAAGAACAGATTTCCTTTGTTGTAGGTGGTCCTGAATGTCTTGTTTAGATAAGAATTGTTTTCTATAAGGTATTGTAAATAGAGCAAGATCTTAAAGTTTGTTTTGGTAAATTGCTTTTTTCAAATTTCAACTCAAGTAAAGCTTAAAAATCTTAACTAAAATTCTTTATACATATTAGCCACTAAGATATCTAGTCATGCTCTGACTAAAAATGATTCAAATGGACTCCAGTTCTTTGAGTATAATGTGGCTTTGTTACTTTCCTAGACTTCATTAAGTCACACCTTATTAAGGTGGGCAGGGACTTGGCGTTTTTCACAGAGCTTCCATTGCAGCTGTCTTTGTTGTTATGGAATCAGACTCACATTTTCCTGTCAGGCCTGAAACTGAATATTATTGAGGGAAAAAGCAGATTGCAGTCAAACTCTAAAAAAATGCCGAATTAGTATTTATTTCTAATTAGCTCTAGTTGCAGACAGCGGCCCTGATGGAGGCGGTGAAGGGGAGAGTCACGGCACCCATGCCCTCTGGGCCGCCGCTGTCCCACTCAGCTGGTTCTCAGGCACCACCTGCCGACTCCACCACTCTGTTCCTACAACCCCCTAGACGGCTCCATTTCCGGGATTCTTGTCATGAGCATGACTGCTGCTGTTGTTTAGTCTAGAAAGTTCTTCCATTATCATTGCTGCTTTGTTTTCTTTTTTAATTCCAGAGGTTTTCAATAACTTCTTTATTCCAAATAGCAACGTTCCTGTTAGGATTTTTATTTTTTTCAGTGGGATTTACTTTATTTCTACTTTCATAATGAGCCATACCTTCCACTGACCGTGTGTGTCTGTGTGTGTGTGTGTGTCTGTGTCTGTGTCCTAAACTGTGTGCTTACCAAGGCACCTGGAAGAATGATAGTGTTCCCTTTTCTTAACATTGTCTTTGCACCCCTGCAGGGTCTGCCCAATAGAACTAGTAAAACATTTGTGTTCTGTAAGCATGAAAACAAACGATTAGCCTATCAGAATGTTCAAACAGAACACACCAGATGTACATGAGAACAGACAAGCTTGTATTACGCATTTTTAGAGCTTGTTCAGACCCTTGTTTCAGAATTCTTGATTCCCTTTAGATCCAACAGAACTCGCTGAGGTGGATGAGAAGTCCTGAAGCTGGAGTAGAACCAGCCGCCGCCACTGAGCTCACGGCTCCCATTGTCTCCGGTCACTTGCAGGACTGAGAATGACCATCTCGGCTAGATCCAATGTGCACACTTCACAGCGTGCTTTGTCTTAACTTCTCACATAGCTCTCAGCAGTTTTACTTTTTCAAGTTCCCATTTGGCTTGTTTTCCAAGTACTTCTTTTTTGTTTCATGAAATATATTTAAAATTTGCTTGAAAGAAATTTGGCTTCATTTTGCTAATTATTGCTCCTTCACCTCTTCAAGAGTTCTCTATCAATGTAGACGTGTTTTCTTTAGTGTGTGTGTGTTTATGTCTATTCAGGTGCACATGCATTCATGAGGAAGCCTGAGGTTGATGTTGGGTGTTTTCCTCAGTCTCTCTCTACCGTCTCTCACTGAGCCTGGTTAGGCTGGCTGGGCAGTGAGCTCCAGGGATCCTCCCGTCTTCTTCCTTTAAAGAGGTTGTCTTAGGTTTTCTATTGCTGTGAAGAGACACCACGACCATGGCAAGTCTTATAAAGGAAACCATTTAATGTGGTGGCTCACTTACAGTTCAGAGGTTCAATCTTTTATCATTGTAGCAGGAAGCAAGGCAGCATATAGGCAGATGTGGTGCTGGAGAAGGAGCTGTGAGTTTTTTCACCTTGACTCACAGGCAACAAGAAGTGGTCTGAGACACTGCATGTGGCTTGAACATATATGAGATCTCAAAGCCCGCCTCCACAGTGACACACTTCCTTTAACAAAGCCACACCTCCTAAGAGTGCCACTACCTTTGGGGGCCATTTTATTTCAAACTACCACATTCCACTACTTGGCCCCCAAAGGCTTGTAGCTATATCATAATGCAAAAATGTATTTAGTCCAACTTCAAAAGTCCTCTTAGTCTATCACAGTCTCAACCATGTTTAAAAGTCCAAGGTTCAAAGTCTCTTCTGATATTCATGCAATTTCTTAACTGTAATCCCCTATAAAATCAAAATAAAAAAAACAGATCCAACATGTAATGGCACAGGATATACATTACCATTCCAAAATGTAGAGAAAGGAGCATAGTGAGAAAATACTGGACCAAAGCAAGGCTAAAAACCAGCTAGGAAAACGCTAAACTCTGCATCTGTATGTCTGACTCTAAGTGCTCTCAGATCTTCAATTCCTTTCACCTTTGTTGACTACAACATATTTCTTTCTCTGTGCTGGTTCCACTCCCTGTTAGCAGCTTTCCTTGGCAGATATCCCACAGCTCTGACATCTCCTACATCTTGGGGTCTCCAAGGCAATCCAGGCTTCAACTTCATAGCTTTGTGCAGTGGCCTCTCTAGGCCTCCATTCAGGGACACGCCTGACACATGGCTGGCCTCAGTGGCTTTATTCCATAGCCCCTTTCTTCTATCCTTAACTCTAAAGCCAGAAGCAAGTGCCTGAAGCTGCCAAGTTCTGCTCCTTGCTGGGGCTGGAACATGGCCCCCTCATTCAATTACATCTTGACTAGTTTTCTGTTTTCCATGGTTTCCTTCACTGCCTAAGCGTGACTGTCCTAGATCTTGCTCTGTAGACCAGGCTGGCCTCAAACTCAGAAATCTACCAGCCTCTATCTTTGGAGTGCTGGGATTAAAGGTGTGTATCATCATACCTGGCTCCAAGCTTTTCTTTAATTCCTTTTCACAAATTGGAAGCTTAGCTGGCTTGGGATCTTGCCCTGAGGTCACCACTCCCTTTATTCTGTTTCTTAATCTGTTTATCTCTTTGAACACAGGACTTAGCTTCATTCTACTTCCTGGTGCTTTTTCTCCTCAAATTTTACATTTTGTAATATTTACCCTGCTCAGCTTGGTCCTTTTCATTACAAATCTTCATTGGAGTTAATACTTATAACCATACAGCAGAGCCTGTACTAGGCTGTTTTGAGATTTCCATCAATAGAATTAATCCAAATCTCTTCACTTTAGCCTCAGGCAGACTCTTTAGACAAGGGCAAAAGCAGCCACTTTCTTCCCCAAAATATTACAAGAAAGATCTCTAGGCAACATACAAAAATTCTTTTCCTCTGAAACCTCTTGAGCCAGCCTCCCACAGTTCAAATCATTATCAGCACCACAGTCTTCCATGCTCCTGTTATTATGGCACATTAAGCAGTGCGTAAAGCATTCCACTGCTTTCCTAGCCCAGAGTACCAAAGTCCCAATTTCTCCAAACAAAAACATGGACTGGCCTATCACAGCAATACCCAGTCCCTCCCACCAATTTCTGTGTTAGTTAGGGTTTTCATTGCTGTGAAGAGACACGGTGACCACAGCTGCTCCCATTTAATTGGGGGTGGCTTACAGTTTCAGAGGTTTAGTCCATTATCATGGTGGGAAACAAGGCAGCATGCAGGCAGACATGGATCTAGAAAAGGAGTTGAGAGTTCTTTTATCTTGACTCACAGGCAATAGGAAGTGGTCTAAGACACTAGGTGTGGCTTTAGTGTATATGAGACTCACAATGACATACTTCCTCTTTCAAGACCACACCTACTCCAACAATGCCACACCTCCTAATAGTGCCATTTCCTTTGGGATCCATTTTTTTTTCCCAAACCACCAGAGGTGGTTGAATCAGACGTAAGACTCATAAATGCTAAAATTAATGAAAATTTAAAGTACTGTTCAGGTCTTGAAATAGCATTTTCTGCTTCCAAGTATTGCTTCTGTTACTGAAATTGAACTCTTAGGTTATATGAGGAAAAATGCAAAAACAATTTTCAATCCCCCCATTCTAGTTTAAATGCTATTGGTATATGAAAAAAATCCATTACTGATTAAGTACTATTATAATAATAGATTAATCATGAGTGTCTTATGGATAATCCTGATGTTAACTTTGTTTCCTTTATGTCAGCCATAGGATCTGCTGTGCTGTTTCTCACATAAGTACATACTGAGTTCTTTCTTTACTTTCTTGGGTCTTGGATTGATTTATTTTTTGTGTCTGTCTCCAAGGTTCTTTATTGCCCCCCTTTCTTATTCAGATACCATTTGAACAGGCCAACCATGACCATCCAGTGGAAAGCATTCCTCTCAACTTTCCATTATCTATAGTTTTTGTTATCGAGTCTCTGTATTCTTTATAGGACTTACCACACATAGCAGCAGCAGCAGCAGCAGCAGCAGCAGCAGCAGCAGCAGCAGCAGCTTCTTTTCCTTTTTTTCTTTAGTATGTGTTCAATTTCTGCTATTAGAAGAAAGATACCTTCATCTTATCTGTTTCTATTGTCTTGTGACCTAGCATGGTATCTGGCTCAGGATAGTCACTCTACAAATGTTTGTGCAACTAATGACCATTTAATGCAGGATTCAGTTGAAAGAAGCTACAGAGTTAATAACTCCACTGAACCATGGGTTAAGTATAATTTATACATTTAAATATAATTGTGTTTATACTAATTGAGCACCTGGTTGTGCCCACTGGATGTGTGATGGCTTTTAACAAGGAGGGAAAGTCTTTGATGTCTTGGAACCAGGCGCTTTACTTTCGGCAATTAGAAAAACCAGCTGAACATCAGCACTTCACCACACCCAGATTTGTCTAGTCTAATAGAGAGCACTTCCCTGCCATTCAAGCCTTGCTTTGGTTGAGCCGCCCTGTTGGCCAATTAGTTCTGCAGTGCTTGGTTGCCTCCACTTCCTAACCAAGTACCAGTCTCCTTCCAGCCTCCTCTCACAGTTATCCACGATGGTGCTCACGGTTCCAGCCACAGAGCGTCGCCTCCCCAGACTCAACGCCAGTCTGCATCTGCACAGTCTCCTAACACTCGAGCACGTTCAGTTGTAACTAGCTTCCTTCCTTCCTTCCTTCCTCCCTTCCTTCCTTCCTTCCTTCCTTCCTTCCTTCCTTCCTTCCTTCCTCCCTCCCTCCCTCCCTCCCTCCCTCCCTCTCTTCCTTCCTTGCTTTTTTGTTTTCCTGGTAAAGGATAAAAAAGATATACTAGCCGGGCAGTGGTGGCGCACGCCTTTAATCCCAGCACTTGGGAGGGAGAGCCAGGCGGATTTCTGTGAGTTCAAGGCCAGCCTGGTCTATAGAGCAAGATCCAGGAAAGGCACAAAACTACACAGAGAAACCCTGTCTCGAAACAAACAGACAGACAAACAGACACACTAGACTGACAGGCTGAAGTGGGCTTATTATGGCAGCAGTAGAGAGTGTTAGAGGGAGAGAAAGGCAAGGAGGAAAATAGAAGAGTGTAAAGCACAGAAAGAAAGTGGAGGTCAGGGCCTTAATCGAACTCTGTAACAAGGAAGTGCAGGCGACAGGCTACTGAGGACCATTGATTCTTATTGACAAAATGGGTTTCATGCCAACAAATGCCCAGTCATTTCTTTTGATATATAAGCAGTGCTTAGCACAAACTGGATCTAAAAAAGTTCATAGTGAGCGTAGACCAACTTCCTAAGAATCCTAAAAGTGGCTAGTCATTTACACAATTGCTTTAGGAGAACTTACTATGCTTCCATATGCCAATTCTACCATTATGATCCCTTTGTGATACAAGTGGGTAATTACTGAGTGCCAACCATGTTCTGAAAATTGAAAGACTAAAAGGCAGTTTACATTTGTTTGTTTGTTTGGTTTCGAGGCAGCATTTCTTTGTGTAGTGCTGACTTTCCTAGATCTCGCTTCTGTAAACTAAGTTGGCCTTGAACTCACAGAGACCCACCTGCCTCTGCCTCAACAATGCTGAGATTCAAGGTGTGGCACCGCCGTCCAGCTGATGGTTCACTATTGACAGAAGAGACAGAGAAGAATAAAGCTAAGTGTTACAGTGCTGTGCGTATCGGCAAATACAGAGCATGCTTATGAGAATAAGTAACTGCTTCCTAGAATCAAATTAAAGAAGATAGCAGTTGAGACATGAACTGTGAATGCCTAACGTGTGGACTATTTTCTAAGCAGAAGAAATGGTTTCATTAATATAGAAGAAAAAGGCAAGCAAGAGTGAGTGTATTCAGGAAGTTTTAAGCCACTTTCTGTCATGTGGATGTGGAGTGTTATCAGATAGTGGTAGTTAATGGGGTTAGACAGTGATAGGCAGTGGGCCAATCAATGGGGTCTTTTTGTGCCATTCCACAGAGATTAGATTTTATCCTCTTTGTAGCTGAGAACCATTGAAAACCTAATTCAGAATCACGAGATATGGTTTTCTTATTAGAATGAATACTCTGTGGGCATCTAAGTCGTAGGGTGGATGTGAAGGTATAGAAGCTTAAACAGAATACTGCAGAGGCTGTTGGAGTAGTTCAGATAACAGAGGAAGGTCACTTGGGCAACAGCAGTGAAGACAGAAACAGGTTCTTGAGGGATGTCCGAAGAGGTGGAATCAACAACTTCCGATTCAATAGGAAGTGTAAAGGCATCTGGAATGATTCTCTAATTTGGGTCATTTGAAGTAGAGTGAATATTGTTTTAAAGACAGATACATAGGAAGTAAATGAGACGTGACAGTTATCACAACATAAGATGGCAGAGGAAAAGAGATTAGCTGATAAGTATTGTGTATTAACATGAAGTAGTTTATGATTTTAAAAAAGGTGATCATTGTAATCTCCAGAGCATGTGTAAAAGGTGTATTGTATAGCTTAAATCTAAATATGGAATAAAAGAGACGTGATTTTTGCTTGTTGAAAACAAAGAACAGGTGTATAAGAGGAACAAAGGAACAAAGATGAGGAGATAGTGGAAAGCACATCCCTTTCTAGTTCCAGCCAAGAAGCTATCCCCAATTAACAGAGGAAGTAAGAGTTTGTCCAAGGGAGTCTCCCTGGGTATACAAACCACACTTCAGGGCAGGCCCCATGCCCAGCAGTAAAATGAACTCAAAGGTATTTTTCTTCCCATCGTACTGCTCTTTTTCCTTTTTTAAACTTACTGATTTTTTTGATTGTCTGTTATGGTTTCCAATTTTGTGTGTGTGTGTGTGTGTGTGCACGCGCATGTGTTTCTTCTGCTATTTCTTAGTTTCTTTTTTCGTCTGTTTGTTAGTTTGTTCATTTGTTTTTATCCTTGTTCGTCTGTTTTTATTTGCCTGTTTGGTTGTTTTTTTTTTTGGTGGGAGGAGTTTGAAGAATGGGGAGGTGGGAGGGATCTGGGAAGAGATGAGAAAGAAGAAACCTTGATCAGAATATATTGTGTGAAAATTACCTCACTTTTCAATAAATTTTTTTTTAAAAATATGGTATACTTTAACATTTCATACTAAAACTTTTTAAAACTGTGTTTGTGTGTTTGTGTGTGCATGATAGAGGGCAGGCTTGTGTGCATGTGCAGAGGTCAGGGTCAGTTCTGGGGAGTTGGTTCTTCCCAGCTGGACTGAGACTTGACCTCCAGACCCCATGGTTGTTGGCACAGAAGTCTGTTGTTTGCAGGCTGCTGCTGGGCTGACAGCGCCATTATTCTTGCTGATTTTGGAGTTCCTTGCTCTGCGTCCTCTCCATGTGTTAGCACATCCATTGTAGCTTCTTCAAAGCCAATAAGAAAGAGAATTTCCTTCAGAAGAGGCATTGTAGTGTTCTCTGATGCGGTTTTGTGCACATCATTCTGTCTCTTGGTTGAAAGAAGGTTGCAGGCCTCATCCGCATCCAGTGGGAAGAGATCACCCAAGAAAAGGGGACCAGAGCAACACCCTGGTGTCTGTGTGCCACAGCTTAGTTGCTGGTTTTTCACATGGGACTCATGTTTATTTCAGTCATTAATTTTAATAATTGTTTAGATGCTGTAATCATTTTGGATTTTTCTGATTTTTCTAACCAGATTCCATTGGTCGTGACATCCCCAAAATGCTTGAACTATTTAAAACTGGACATGAAATTATGGTAGATGAAGAAAGGCCGAATTTTCTCAGCACCAAAATAGCAACAGTGAGTTATAGTTGCGTCTCTTTGTTCAGATGCCCCATAAATAGCACTCCTGACATTTCAACTTGCCTTTGAGCTGTCATCAAATACGCATGTAAAGAACCGTATTCTGTAAGTTGAGCTTACCGTCTTTAATGATACTTGAGGGTGGGTGTCTTCCTCCAGAGCCCGCTGTAGCACAGATGCATGCATGCTCACATGTGTTTGTTTATACACACAAACACACACACACACACACACACACACACACACACACACACAAAATGTAAAAACTTAAGAGAACTTCTTCCTGTGTTATGTGCTGCTCACTGGCATTTACTTGCTTTTTGCCTAATTTGTCTGTTCTAACATACAAGTTTTTTTGTCATTTAACATTTAAGTTTTTTCAGAGTTATAAGGCTTGAATGTTATATATCCTTATATATTGCTGAGCATATATATATTTAACATAATATATATATATATATACACCACATAATGGATTAATTTGCCTTATTTCAACTAATTGTGTCTGGTATTTTACACAATTACGGAACATTCTGGATGTCAGTCTCAAATACCATTTTTAGGGCATTAATATAGGTGTGTTAGAGTTATAGAGCTGTGTTTTTAAATAAATAAGCATTTGGAACATTAGAGTTATTATTATGTTATTTGCAACTGTTCTTTGTACTGAAGAATCTGTAAAGGAATAGTAGTATTTTATTGATAACAAAATTTAATGCCTTCCAAGTGTCTGGTGCTATTCTAAATGATTTTGCTTGTTAAATCTTCTTGTTGAGGTTTTGTTTGTTTGTTTGTTTGTTTGTTTGTTTTCATTTTTTTTTCCTTTAGAGACAGGGTTTCTCTGTGTAGTTTTGGTGCCTGTCCTGGATCTTGCTCTGTAGACCAGGCTGGGTCTGCCTCCCGAGTGCTGGGATTAAAGGCATGCTCCACCGCTGCCCTCCTCTTATTGAGTTTTATTTCTAATAATTTTTCAATTTTTTGAGATTATAATATAATTTCATAATTTTCCCTTTCCTTTTCCTCCCTGAAGCCTGCACATGTACTACTTTCAACTCTCTACTCTCTTCCAAATTCATGGCCTGTGTGTGTGTGTGTGTGTGTGTGTGTGTGTGTGTGTGTGTGTGTGTACATGCATGTGTATGCACTAGTGCATACAAATGCATGAGTGCATGTATATTCCTAAATATATAAGTACAACCTGCTCAGTCCATATGATGTTACTTATATGTATATGTTTCCAGGGCTGACTATTTGGTTATTGAGTAATCAGTTGGTGTGCTCTTCTCTGGGGAAGACTGTTTCTCCCACCCTTAGCATTAATTGCCTGTAGTTCTTTGTATAGTATGAAGGCTTCATGAGCTTTTCCCATTCCACGCTAGCATGTCTATTGATGTCATCCTTTTTCAGGTCATGTTTAGGCAGCCATGTTGGTGAGACTTCACAGGTATATAGCTCCTCTGACATTTCTAGGAGACACAGTCTCACAGCAAACTTCCTGTGCCTCTGGCTCTTACGATCCTTCACCCCATATTCTGCAATGATTCCTGAGCCTCAGGTTCAGGGATTGTGTTGTCCATGTGTCAGATAGAACTCAAGCACAGAAGAGGTAAAACTATCACCTCCATTTTATAGATGAAAGTTCAGAAGGCCACAAGGTTGAAAACCTTTTCAAGGTCTCATAGCTAAAATGAGGGAAATAAATAGTTATTTGAACATTAGCTTGTGAGCTCTGTACTCTGTACTTTGCTCACAGGGTTAGCATAATTTGAATAGCTGTTAGGTTTTCTTTTTCTCCTCTTGTTTACTCTAAGGAGGAATTTCACATCCTAGCCAATAGTTGGTAGTCCAAGCTAAGTGAACCACGGCCGCTGTAGATTATCTAGACAAGGCACTCTACCTGTTTACAGTGGGAACACTTGCCTTAGAAAGGAAGCAGAGCAGATCTGTGCAGCCATTGGTAAGTCCCGATTGTCACATTATCTTCAAGGCTCAGCTCTCATTGCGTGGCCTGAGCTCTGCTAGACTCTGATGTTGAAATTTCATGGTTCCCAAAGGCCCTTGGCAGTGCTTCCTGTTTCTTAAGGTTGATAGTGTTGTAATCCAAACACAAACAAACAGGAGCCCAGATGCAAAACTCCAGAGACTCTGGGCTGCAGTGACGTGTCTGATACTTGGCATGCTGTGTAAGGGTGTAAGGCAGACTTAGGCAAGTTTCTCAATGTTGTGTTTCAATGTCCTTGTCTGTATAGTATAATAATGTCTATTAACGTACAATTTTAAAATGGTAGCATCCATTACCACTGTTGTTATTGTTTGTCTTTGAGGATAATAAAATAGCCTTAAAACCTCTTCCTAGCTGGATTAAATCTGCTTTCTTCTTAGGATGTATTTTCAGTATATTCTGTAGTTAACAGTTTAATAGTTCTAAAGTGTAAGAAACTATAGTGTCTCATTCTTTTCTTTTCTTTCTTGAGATAACATAGTGATTAAAATATGGGCCCTGAATTAGACTGTGAGATTCTTTTGGAAGCTTTTTGTCACGCTTAGAAAAAAAATAGATGTGTTTAAAGAAAATCTGCTAAATACTGCTGAAATGCTTTGATACAGTGGAAGATTAGTGGAGTGATTTTAGACTCATATTGTTGTGCTTCAAATCTCATTTCATGCTTTTGATGTAACAGTAGCACCTGTATTTTGTTGCATTCTGGGCCTTTGTTTTTTCCTTATTTCCTGTTCTCTGTATACAAAATGATAGTTATGGTTAAGTTCTACTTTGGCTAGGAAGTAGTAAATGTGATAATAACAATAGCTAGGTAGCAGAATACTTCTGGCTAAGGTGGAATAACAGAGACATGATTTACCTTTCTACCTAAAACAGGGAGAAGTATCTGGAAATCAAAACTAGACAAAGAATACTATAATGTAATATCATTTATGATTATAGACATAAAATTTAACCCACATTTAACAAATATTTTGACCGCCTATGTCCATTTTCTATTACTGTAGCAGAATGCCTAAAACCAGGTGATATAAAAAATGTAGAGGTTTTTGTCAGTGTATGGTTCTGGAGGTGGCAAAGTCCAAGAGTATGGTCTTGGTATGTGGGGAGAACTTCATGCTACATCATGTCATAGCAGAAGAATGGAAGGCTATACAAGCTGTGCTGGAGGCAAGACAGGAGAAGGTGCCTTGCCTTATAACAACATGTTGTCTGGAGAATGAATCTACCCTTACCCTGTAAGACAATTACCTCTCTTAACCTACCTTCACAGGACCCACTGCCCAGCACTGACACAGGGGCAATCAAATTTCTACATGAGTTTTGGAGGGGACTAACCCTGTTTAAACTATGGGAGTGACCAAACAGCTATTTTAGGAATTCAAGATTGGCTTAACATTTAATAGTTAGTCTAGTTCAGTATATTAATGAACTGAAACCCATCATTTCATAGATATTGCATGTGCTTTGAAATGAGGATGGATGTTGATTTATTGCAGACAAATATCCAACTGTTTTTGGTGACTTTTCTTGGAAAAAGTATTTTTTTCAAGTGTTTTAAATTGATTGAAAATCAGTTGTTCACATACTTCTCTTATATGTTTTTTGATTATGGATTGTAAAAAATATTTGAAGTCATGTCTGGTAAATCCTGAATACATAAAAGCCTTCCTAAGCTCTTTAAACTACCCAGTATCTTTACATTGGAAGAATATTTTGTCGTGATATATTGTGTACCCTAATAAACTTGCCTGAGGATCAAAGGACAGAGCCAGCCACTAGATTAGACATAAAGGTCAGGCAGTGGTGGCACGCACCCTTAATCCTATCACTCAGACAGATCTCCGTGAGTTTAAGGCCACACTGGAACCAGAGCCAGGCAGTGGTGGCACATGCCTTTAATCCCAGGACGTGATGGCTGGGCAGAGAAAGGCATATATGGTGTGAGGAAATAGGAACTCACTTTCTTTAGGCTGAAGATTTCATAGAAGTAAGAACTAGTGGCTGGCTGTTCTGCTTCTCTGATCTTTCAGCTTTCACCCTGATATCTGGCTGTGGGTTTTTTGTTACAAGACCATCTAAGATTCGAACAACAATATTTGAACACTTAAAAGAGATAGGGCAGATGATGAACATGGCAGGATGGTCGTCATTTTTTTTATAAAGATTTATTTATGTATTATGTATACAGCATGTATGACTGCAGGCCAGAAGAGGGCACCAGATCTCATTACAGATGGTTGTGAGCCACCATGTGGTTGCTGGGAATTGAACTCAGGACCTCTGGAAGAGCAGTCAGTGCTCTTAACCTCTGAGCCATCTCTCCAGCCCGATGGTCGTCATCTTTAGTCACAGAACAATGTGAATTAAAACACAAGGAGCAAGCACTACACATCTACTGGATGGATAAAGCTCCCCCCATACCCACAGCAGGTGTTGGTGATGACATAATGGACCGACCACTTACACACTGTTTGTGGGGAAATTCCGTTTTTTAAGTGATGCAGCCTCATTGGCAAGCAATTTGGCGACTTGTGACAACGCTGAACTTGCTCCTACCACTTCACTCTGCTGTTCCACTTCAGCCAGTATTCAGGAGAAATGGAAACATGTTTAAACAGAGATTTTGAAACAGATGTGTTTACAGTATCTCTAAATTGGAAACATTTTAATGTCCATGACAGGACACATATAAACAAAAGCAATAAATAAACTCCATATATGCTAATGTATGCTGAGTGAAAGAAGCAGGAACGGGGGAGTTCATATTGTATGATTCTATTTATATAAAATTCTAGCAAATGTTAGCTAACTTATTTGGTAGAAAAAATGACTAGTGGTTGTCTTGGGGACAGATGGGTGAGGAGGAGCAGGAAGTGGGAATTACAAAGCCACATAATGAATTTTGGAAGCAATTAATTATCTTGACTAGTGGTGGTTCCATGAATGTAAATGTATATCAAAACTAAACTGTATACTTTAAGAATGTGTGTCACATTCTTGAAGAGAATGGCTCAGTGGTTAGAGACACGCTGTTCTTCCAGAGGATTTAAGTTTGGTTCTCAGCATCCATATAGGGTGACACGCACCTGCCTCCACCTCCCTGGATTGCCCCTTTCTGGCCTTCTTAGGCCCCTGCACATCCATCCACATCCATCCATACACATAAAAAAATAAAATAAATCTTTAAAAACAGTGTTGTATGTGTCTATGCATGTGCCTGAGCACATGTATGTGCACCATGTGAATGGAAGCACCTGTAGGGCCAGAAGATCTCCAGTGGAATTATAGGCAATTATGACCCAGTATGTGGGAACCAAACTCAAGTCCTCTGCGAGGACAGTAAATCCTCCCAGTTGCTTGCCCATCTCTCCAGTCCTATGCTGGATAGTTTTATGTCACCTTGACACAAGCTACAGTTATCTGAAAGGAGGGAACCTCAATTCAGAAAATGCCTCCATGAGATCCTGCTGTAGGACATTTTCTTAATTAGTGATTGATGGGGGAGGGCCCATCCATTGTGGCTTTTGACCTTAGTAAACATTTTGGGGAAAACAGTGGACTTCCGATGGCATGCAGAGCATTTGAATATATATTTGTATATTCCTCTTGACTAAGTGGTTGTGTTAGTCATGACTCAGAGATTCATGGCTCATTCATCAATTTGCTGAATATTGCATGACTACTGTATATCAGGTGTATACATAGTAGAGGTAAATCCATCAGTAAAATAGGTAAAAACAAAACAAAACAAAACCACAAAACTGTCTTGATGGTATGTATGAACCCTGATTGTAATTCTCACATGCTTATCCCATATATATGGAATGTGTGAACCCTGACCATAGCCCTCATGTGCGTATCCCATATGTATGGAATGTATGAACCCTGACCATAGCCCTCATGTGCATCTCTCATATGTATGGAATGTGTGAACCCTGACCATAGCCCTCATGTGCATCTCTCATATGTATGGAATGTGTGAACCTTGACCATAGCCCTCATGTGCTTATCCCATATATATGGAATGTGTGAACCTTGACCATAGCCCTCATGTGTGTATCCCATATGTATGGAATGTGTATAGCCCTCATGTGTGTATCCCATATGTATGGAATGTATGAACCCTGACCATAGCCCTCATGTGCTTATCCCATATATATGGAATGTATGAACCCTGACCATAGCCCTCATGTGCATATCCCATATATATGGAATGTATGAACCCTGACCATAGCCCTCATGTGCATCTCTCATATGTATGGAATGCTGAGAGGTCCCTCTTCCTTACCCCTCTACCCCTGTTCCTTGTCTTGGTTCCCAGGATGGATAGTAAGGCCTCATCCTCTGGCTCAGAGGAGACCAAAAGAAGTTTGGTTTAATGTTAATAGTATATATAGTAAGGCATCCGACTACTTTTACACTGGCTGCCTTTGTATTTTGAACATTTATAGTAACTTTACTCTGTTTTCATCTCCAGAAAAGAGATAGTTACTCATCTCTAATACTCTGAGAATTATTTGACATATCAGCCACAGATTCCCCTGTCCTCCCTCCTCTTGCCCCCCCCCCCCCAATCCACCCCCCATTCCCACCTCCTCCAGGTCAAGAACTCCCCTGGGGATTCAGCTCAGCCTGGTAGATTCAGTTGAGGCAGGTCCAGTCCCCTCCTCCCTTCACCCAGGCTGAGCAAAGTGTCCCTGCATAGGCCCCAGGCTCCAAAAAGCCAGCTCATGCACTAAGGACAGGTCCTGGTCCCACTGCCTGGGGGCCTCCCAAACAGTGCTAGAGAGGTCCCCAGAAATCCACAATGATACATCCACTGTAGACTACTGGTAATGGTTGAGAGAAAGCCCGAGCTGACCTAGTCTGGTGATCAGATGGCCAAACACCCTGACTGTCGTGCTGGAACTCTCATCCAATGACTGATGGAAGTGGATGCAGGGATCCAAGGCCAGGCAGAGCTCCAGGAGTCCAGTCAGCGTGAGAGGGGAGGGATTGTATGAGCGAGAGATGTTGAGACCATGACTGGAAAAAGCACAGGGACAAATAACCATACTAGTTGAAACACATGAACTATGACCCAATAGCCGAGGAGCCCCCATGGAACTGGACCAGGCCCTCTGGATCAGTTTTTTCCACTTTTAATAACCTTTTGAATTTTTGTTTTCTTATTATCTTTCTCCTTTTTTTTTTTTTTTTTTTTTTTTTGTTGTTGTTGTGGTTGTTTTTCGAGACAAGGTTTCCCTTTGTAGCTTTGCTCCTTTCCTGGAACTCACTTGGTAGCCCAGGCTGGTCTCGAACTCACAGAGATCCTCGCCTGGCTCTGCCTCCCGAGTGCTGGGATTAAAGGCGTGTGCCACCACCTCCCGGCCTACTTTTTTTTTTTTTTTTCTATACTGTTCCCTGTGTTTTGATTGTCTAACAGCATGCCAGGAGGACCAAAAAGAATTAAATTTGTGGGGAAGTGCATATGAAGTAATATAAAGTTTGTATTACTTCATAGTTATCTTGCCTCTTGGTACCATGCTGTTTAACCAGCTTTGATTACAATAATACCATGTGTGTTTATTCCTGTAGCTATTGTACTTTTCCCATGGTTCTTAGATCACTAGACAGACTCCTGCTAGTGTTCTGTGAGATCAAGCTAAGTCAGGGGTCTAGGAGATGACTCAGGTGGTAAATGTTTGTTGTGTAAGCATGATGACCTGGGTTCAGATCCCCAGTACCCATGGAAAAGCCTGACATAGTGGTACGATGATAGTGCCTGTAATCCTAGCACTGGGGAGCTGGAGACTGGGGGATCCTAAGGCTCTGGCTTCCTACTCTTGCCAAATTGTTGAGCTCCAGGTTCAGTAAGAGACTGTTTCAAAAATAAGGTGGAACATGATTAAAAGAGACGCCCAACACTGACCTCTGGCCTCCACACATGGGCCCCTATGTACACATGCTCCTGCATATACATACACATGCATATGAAATCAAGTCTATAATAGAAAACAGTATTATTAAGGAATTGCCTGAGCTGGCCATGCTGGTGCATGCCTGCAGTCCGAACACTTGAGGGGTTAATAGACGAGAATCACAAGCTTCTGCACAGCCAGGGCTACAGAATGAGACTTGGCCTCAAAAAACAAAAAGAAAGTACCTATTCCAAAATATGAATGCCATTGTATTTATATGCTAAAAGTTACATTTAATTAACTTATTGATGTATGATTCGAACACAAAATTCAGAGTATTTTGAGAATAAATTACAAAAACTACTAGAAATGGTTTAAATTATGAAGAATATGCTTTAATGCATTTATTTATATAATAGTTTAGTTCTGACATTAAATTATAACACTGAAGCAAAACAACTTCATTAACCCTTTACAGTCACATAAATACCTAATTTTGAAGCATTATAAACAATAATGTTATGGGCAATCAAACCTAAGCTTGCTTTCTGTGAAAGAAGAAAGGGGGCCCACAACTGAAATCTGTTTACACAGAGCGTGTCCAACCCTGGTTTAACTAGTATGTCTTGTCTGGATTTCAGATATATTTGGAGCTTTGAACTGTGTAGTATAGAGGTAGTACCTTTGATGTGCTATTTTTTGTGTTCTTTTTAAAGTTGAAGACATGTTTGAAGTTGTAGACATGGTCCATTCATGGGTATCACTCTACTTGTTTATACAATAGTAGGCTGTCTTGAGGCAAAAATGTTCTCAGCCTGGCATTTGATAAAAGCTGAAGTGTAATATAACAAAAATAAACTAGTGTGAGGGAGGGCATGAACGTAGTTAGATATTGTGTTGAATGAGAGTTCTCAGGACAGTGATGGCGTAGAACAGCGAAAGTGAGTTGCAGGGCAGTTAGACAAGGTTTACTTTACACCGCCTGCGTCCATGGATTAACATAGTGGATGACAAAGACTAGTATTTGTTAGATACTGGCAGATGTCTCAGTGAAGGAGAGGCTTGTGGCTCATGGCCACATCCTCTTCTTTCCCTCATTCTGTCCAGCCAATTAACTTTTGCTTGTATGGTTTTTTTTGTGTAGTACAGTGTGTCATAAATGAGGGGATTATAAATAGAAGATGATGTTCTGGAGAATGTAAAATACAGGAGGTGGAGCGTGTCAATAGGAGGTGGAATGTGTCAGTAGTAGATCAGAGATCTCCAAGGGTGTGGTGCTAAGACAGAGGAGACACTATATTCACCCAAGATCCCAGCACCTACTTTAGGTACTCAAAACTGCCAGTAACTCCAACTCCCAAGATCTGATGCCTCTGGTCTCCAGGGGCACCCATACTCACATGCACATAGCCACACAAACACACAATTTACACATAATTTATAAAATAAAATAAATTTAAAAATTTTAACAAATTCAAAACTAATACTCATATATGACCTTTAAAACCGAAAGCCTGAATAGTGAAATGTGATCCAGCCCTTTACTGAAAATGTTTGTCAACTCTACAGTACTAGATGCATACACAGAAGTCTAGGATGGTGCAATTGTAGTATACATTCTGCCTTTCCCACTGAATGCAGCTATGAGAAAAGCCGGACAATGTGTGGTGTGCCTGGCTGAGGGCTATGAAGAGGACACAGTAGCAGTTTGGAGGAGCCCTGAAGGAGAAGTACCAAGCTGACAGTGTGTCTTACATGTCTCCTTCCCTTGGATCAGGCCAGGTCTCAGCAGAGCCTGACTTAAGGCAGGGGACATGAGTGCACCCACAGGCTGTACATGAACTCCTGAAGACAAACATGGAGATGGCAGATGACAGTCAGAGAACTTGAAGATAGGTCATAGAAATTAGTCAGTTTGGAAAGCAGGCACCGCCCCTCACAAGAACAATAAATAAGTAAAAGGAGAGCTTATGGGACAGTGACAAAAGATGGCAGCTTCCTATCATTGGAGCCCCAGAAGGGAAGGAAGAAGCATCCTGCAGAAAATTAACTCAGCACCTGCTTGTGGAGAGGTTAGAACTTCGAGTCTAGGCTCATAGCAGAGGACCCCCACTCTGGAAAACAGCGTAGTGCAGTTGGTTTACAGAGCTAATCATGCACCAGTACTACAGCCCAGCTCTTCTGCCTGGGGTTAACCCCACAGAAATAAAACATTTGACAAGAGACTCTAACTCAAACTCACATGCTGACCAAGTGTCCCTTGCCGGAAATACTTAACAACCAGCATTATTTCTGTGGCTTCATTACTTGTTTTGTTTTAGCAAGTTTGGGATATTTGGAGACTTTACTAGGTGAGTTTCCATAACCTGAAAATCTAGAACATTCCAAACTGCAAAATTTAAAGCATCATTTTGGTGCTCTATTTCAGATTTTTTAGCTGGGTGTGATGGTGTATGACCTGTAATCCCAGCACTCGGAAGGCAGGGTACAATAAAAGAATCTCTGAGAGCTTAAGACCAGCCTAGGCCACAGGATGAGTCCATGCCAGCTCATGAGTGTCCATCTTTCTCAAATGGAAAAAGATTTGGGAGCATTTCAGAATTTTTATTTTATTTTACTGTTTTTGAGGCAGGGTCTTTTGTGTGTAGCCCAAAGTGGCCTCAAAGCACCTTTTCATCTGAGATTGGCTTTGGACTCCTGCTTCTCCTGACTCCATCTCTGGAGTACTGGGACTCCAGGAATGTATCACCATGCCTGGTTTAGGTGGTGCTTCTGATTGCATTCATGGCCTGAGCTCCATGTTTTAGATTTTGTGACTAGGGATGCTCAGCCTATAAATGTAAACTCATGTCCTGTTTGGATGGACTAAAACCATCTCTGGTACTTTGATACAATGGGACCCTATTCAACAATACAAAGTTATAAACTGTTGCTAGGAATAAATGTTCAGATGAATCTCAGAAGGTTACTTACAGTCATCAAAAATGAAGGCAACAGAGGAAGAAAGACAAAGTGGATTTTATAAAGATTCCAGCTTGACACTGTCGGCTCAGTGCGACCTCCATGTGTGCAGTGTCATATATACAGAGAGAGAATTTTGCCACTAAATAATAAAAACATAAGTGACTCAGTTTTAAAGTGAACCAACCTTCAAATACATCTCTCTGGCCAGCCACACTAGTGGAAGCCCATGAACTGTGGACTGTGGCTGCGGAGCCCCCATGGGACTGGACTAGGCCTTTTGGATACGGAAGACCGTTGTTTGGCTTGAACTGTTTGGGGAGCACCCAGGCAGGGGGATCGGGATCTGTCCCTGGTCTATGGGCAGGCTTCTGGAACCCGGTGCCTGTGGTGTGACACCTTGCACAGCCTTGGTGCAGTGGGAAGGGGCTTGGACCAGCCTAGGCTCAGTGTGCTGACTCCTCATGGGAGACCTCGATTTGGGGGATGTGGGGATATGGGGTGGCTTGGGAAAGAGCGCTGGGAGGTGGGAGGAGTGGGGAATCTGTGGATAGCATACGGAGTGAGTAGAAAATTTCTTAATAGAGAAAAGTGAAAAAAAATTAAAAAAAAAAAATAATAATAAAGTCCCCCCTCCAAAAAAAAAAAAAAATCTCTCTCCAAAGGAGACACTTAAATGGCCCAAAACAATGAAGACATACAAAGCAGCAAGCCATCAGGAAAGTACAGGCTAAAATCACAGGGAGACACCAGTTCACACCATTTAGGATGGCTATTTTCTCTCTCTCTCTGTGTGTGTGTGTGTGTGTGTGTGTGTGTGTGTGTGTGTGTGTGTGTGTGTAAAATAAGTATTGGTGAAAATGGAGAGACTGGAGCTCTTACACACTGCTAGTGGGCATATGAAATGCTTCAGTTTCCATCAATGATATACCAGTTCCTTGAAAGGCTAAGCAGAGTTACCGTATGCTGCAGCTGTCTCTAGATATGTGGTAAGAACAACAGAAAGACAGACTCAAACTATAAGTGTACCTATGCTGATACAGTAGCCTAAAGGTGCAAAGGACTCCAGGGTCCATCAGCGGAGAGCAGAGAACAGAGCATCCGAGTATCTGAACAAAGGAGGGTCTGGCATATGCTCGTATCTGAATCTTGAAGACACACTAGGTGAGATAAGGTAGCCAAAAGACAAACATTGTCTCATGCCACCTTTGTGAACTGCCAGAAGAGAACGATTCAGAGGCGGCAGCATGGGTTTGCAGGGCTGGGAGGAGACGTGGGGAGTTCCTGTGTGCTGACTTACAAACTGTTTTATTTTGTCCCTGTGTGCTGACTTACAAACTGTTTTTTTTTTGTCCCTGTGTGATGACTTACAAACTGTTTTATTTTGTCCCTGTGCGATGACTTACAAACTGTTTCGTTTTGTCCCTGTGTGATGACTTACAAACTGTTTTATTGGTTCGGCAGTTTTGAAAATGCAGACCTGTATTGACAGTGTAGTGGCTGTCAGGAGTTAGGGGTGTATGGTAGGTATTCTTAAGGATTACAAGAAGGGTTTTCTCCACTTTGACCTCTATATTCTGTATTAGTATGGTTGTTACTAAAATTCACAAAGCTGTACTCTCCAGAAGGCCAGCTCTGCTCCCTCTCACTTCAAAAATATACATAATTTTGAAAGTATGAAAATGTAGCAGCATAGCTTGTTACAAGTTTTGATGTTTGGTAGGTAGGCATTTGAGTTTGTCCATTAGTACCAACATTAAGGATAATTTTTACTTTACTTTGTTTCTTTATGAATAAGTAAAGTATACCTTATAATTTATGCAGAATCTTAAAGGGGCTGATTTTATTACCTTTTATTTTTTATTATTATTTTGTTTGTTTGTTTGTTTGTTTGAGACAGAGTTTCTCTCTGTAGTTTTGGTGCCTGTCCTGGATCTCACTCTGTAGATCAGGCTGGCCTTGAACTCACAGAGATCCTCCTGGCTCTGCCTCCTGAGTGCTGGGATTAAAGGTGTGGCCACTGCTGCCCGGCTCATTTTCTACTTTTTGAGGAGCTGGGATTGAATCTGGGCCTCACACTTGCTAGGCAAGTGCTCTACCATTGAGCTGCACCCTCAGACCTGATCTTGGAATTTAAAAAAATATTTATATATTTTTATTTTATGTGTATGAATGTTGTTCCTCCATGTGTGTAGCACAGTGCATCCATACATGATATGTATGGAGGCCAGAAGAGGATGGAAGCCACCATGTGGGTGCTCTGAAAGATAGGTGCTTTTAACTGCTGAGCCACCTCTGCAGTCTGGGGTTTGTAATCTTAAATGCTGAACAAAAGCAGGTTGTTTATTGGAGGAATATATGTACCTAAAAAGGTGTTTGGAAAATCCTGACTGGCCTCGCTAAGACTGTATAGAGAAATCTCAAAATCCCTGCCTTCGCTGATGACACCTGAGCACTTTGCACTGCCGCCATGCTCCATGCATGTGCGAGTTTAGTTTCTGTATTCTTGTTACATACTGAGTTTGGCATCCTTAACACAGTGTCTTAAGCCCTCTCCTGTGTCATAAAAATTCTTGCAAAGAATTTTAATAGCCGTTTTATAGTCTCTTGTGTAGATGTATCATAATTTATTCAACCTTATTCCTTTTGTTGGGCATTTAGATTGCTGCTAATGTCTCATTGCTATGAAATTGCTTCTAAGAACATAAATTTACATTTCTCATACACCCAGAATATATTCTGTGTCTGTATAAATTCATAGTTGTTTATTTAAAAAAAGGCCACATTTATTGAAGTTAAAACATGAACTATTTTTTTCCCAGTCACTGCTTCCAGCTGTGCTTAGTACAACTTCCCCTCTGTTGGATACAAGCATGTTAGGCAGATACCATGGGTCCAATGGCTGTTCGTGGTTGAAAGGGCAGTTAACCCAGTTTCTGATCCCAGTTTCATAGCCAGAAAGACTTTTTTTTGTCCAAGTTACAGTTTGTGACGTTAGTGGTCCGAAGTAGAGAGGGTTACTTGGTTCTCAGCCTTCTCTTGCTCTAGACCCAGGAGTGCATGGGCCGAAGCTATCTTTGCTTCCAGCACCATTTGGGGGCCTAATTCTTCTGTATTCTGGGTATAGACAGTTCTGGCAGAGAATGTAAAGGGGGGAAGCTGGGTGCTTGTGCTTACCTGGGAGTGTTTACAATCACTGGATTGTTGGTGCCTGCTGGCCATCTCTTAATGGTTGGAACTCCACATAGCACAGGGTCTGCCAGCAGCTTCTTCTTACAGGGGTCCCTGGTCTCCACATGTGAGGTGTCTGGAGCCTACCATCTCTGTGTGGTGTATTGTGTTCCCCAAAATATTGTGCACCCTAATAAACTTATCTGGGGTCAGAGACAGAACAGCCACAATATTAAACATAGAGGATAGGCAGTGGTAGCACACACCTTTAATCCTAGCATTCCAGAGGCAGAAATCCATCTGTTCAAGGATACAGCCAAATGTGGTGACTCATGCCTTTAATCCCAGGGAGTGATGGTAGAAGGCAGAAAGATATATAAGGCGTGATGGCCAGAAACTAGAAGCATTTGACTGGTTAAGCTTTTAGGCTTTGGAGCAGTGGTTCAGCTGAGAACCATTGGGATGAGAACTGAGAGGCTTCCAGTCTGAGGAAACAGGATCATCGGAGGAACTGATGAGGTGAGGTAGCTGTGGCTTGTTCTGCTTATCTGATCTTCCAGTGTTCACCCCAATACCCGGCTTAGGTTTGATTTTATTCACAAGTACCTTTAAGATTCCTGCTGCACTCCCGGCTTCTGTCTATTTTGAATCGATAGAGAAGACAGTAGGTGGCCTTAACTATTGGTATCTTTCTTTTATGTAGGATATAAGACTTCATTTTCTATTTTTGTTTCCAGATTTGGGCCCTGTCATCAACCATAAAGAACTTGTTTCAAATGCATGCATAAAATTTACAACAGCTGTTGAAATTGTTCCTAGGAATTTTCCCTCCTGTTATTTTTAAATTGCAATGCAATTCTTAGCCAAACAAAACATTTTGCCTCATCTGCATAGTAGACACATAATAATCATAAGCTAAAAGTCTATTGGATAAAAAGTGTTGTGTTCTTTTAAGTAAAATGGCATGAACAAAACCCTTTCTTGCTTTGGAAGGAAGTAATGGTTACTTTTGCTCAGTCACTTCTTAAATGTCTCTCAGCTGGTGCCACGGTCCAGCAAGCCTGACTCTGGGTGAAACCCAGCTCCCCACCTGTCCTTGTAAAGAAAATTTTGTTGGAACACAGCTGCACCAGTTATGTATTGTTTAACTTCTGTTTTGCCCCAGCAGCCTTAAGCAGTTGTAGCAGAGTCCATACAGCTTACAGGGAAAGTGCCAAGTCCTGTTTTTATGTACTTCCACCAGAATTCTTTCTAAAGCAGATAAGATATGTGATTCATCTGCTTCGAAACATTAAGTCACATCTTACTGTTGGTAAGATCAACCCTGAAGTCTGCAAATCTATTTGCAGCTAATCCCAAACCGCTCTATTAATATCAAATTCTCTATTTCCTATATATAGTATAGGTATAACCTGAAGACCAGTTTTAAAAGTTTGGCCCCTGGATTTACTTTGTTGAGCCTACGTAGTAATTTGGTTCAGTTTTGTTGAAGTTGGCATTCTCGAGGTAGAAAATACACATGGAAACCCAGGTCACTCCTTGGTGACAAAGGAGGACTTGGAATGGTACTGTCCCTAAGTGTTAGTGAACTCCTTTTGAGTGATAGTCCTCCCCATTTGCACACCTGTGCTCAGGGGCATGCCATCAGCATTACACCCTTTCCTCTCCAGTCGTCTGGTCTCCAGACCTGTCACCTGTTCTTCAGAACTCTTCATCCTTTAAGACTCAGCTCTGCTGGGAAGAGCCGTCAGTCACATCTTCCCCTCTGGTGCTTGTGGTGCTGTTCATCTGTTAGAGAGGCACGTAGTGACTATACTGTCTCCCAGTCATCTTCTTGGTCTTTCTTCCCAGCATGCTGCTTGACAAGGAGTGGAGGTTATGGACATTTTCTAAATTGTGTGGAGATAATAGCAAAACAACTGGAAAACAGTAAAGGATTGATGAGACAAATATTAATAATTTCCCTCTTAAATGCATGTTCTTTTCCTTTGGGTGCCTCCCATAGTTCCCTCTTCCCTCCTCTTGGCTGACACCAAACTCATCTGCTTCTCAAACCACTGGCCCAGTGTAACTGTCAGGATCACAAGTGATGGAATGAAGGGGGTTTCCTCCATACTCACCTGCATTCCATAAGGCTTAGATGTGTGACTTTGGGGCCACTTCTCACATGTGTGCATTTTTGGTGTTTGGTTTTACTTTGTTTTTGGAACATGATCACACTATGTAGCCCAGGATGACGTAGAATTTGCTATATGGAGCAGGCTGGCCTCAAGTTACTGATCCTGTTGCCTCAGCCTCCCCAGGGCTGGCACTATGTAGTGTGCCTCCACACCTGACTTACGCTTGCTCTTGGATAGATGATATGTTTTTTGGGTCTCAGTTTTTATTTTTAGTTTTTTTGAGCTGAGAATCGAACCCAGGGTCTTGTGCTTGCTAGGCAAGCGCTCTACCACTGAGCTAAATCCCCAACCCCTCAGTTTTTAATTGTAAATGAGTAATATAATAACATCTGCTTCAGAGTTCTTAGGAGAAATGAATGAGTCTGTCTATGGAGAAGCTTAAGAGCTTAACCCAAAATAAGTTCCCTTTAAATGGAGTTATGTAATCGATTATTGTTCTTAGAGCTTTCTTAATGTTCTGTAGAGACATGCAGTTATCCTTCCTTTCCCCAGTCTATACTGCTGTGGCTCATGGGAAGTAAAGCTCTGTTAAGCCACACTTGATTTCATTTTAGAATCTTGCATTTGGAGGAAGTGTGGGGGTCAGATGGTTGAAAAGTGCTTATCCAAGGCATCAGTCCTCTGCAGTTCCCAGTTACAGGTGATCAGTCATCTGGAGATTATAGAACGTTATCAGAACTCTATCAGAACATTACAGTCACAGAAGCTGACCACTTAAAAAAATATTTATTTCTACTCCATTTATGTGGTATTTGGTTGTTGTTTCTGTTTTTTGCCTCCGTGTATGTCTGTGTATAACATGCATGCAGTGCTTATGGAGGCCAGAAGAGGGCGTCATATCCTCTGGAACTGGATGGATGTATGCCACCATATGTGTGCTGGAAATTGAAGCTGGGTCCTCTGGAAGAGCAGCTGGTGCTTTAACTGCTGAGCTACTTTTAAGTCAAAATGTAATCACACTTAATAATTCCTTTTATTTAAGGTGCAATAATATCTGTAAACTTTATTACATTAATTTATGCAGTGTGTGTGTGTGTGTGTGTGTGTGTGTGTGTGTGTGTGTGTGTAGGCACAAACACACCATAGCACACTATCTGTAGGAGTCCGTTCTCTTATTCCACCATGTGGGTCTTGAATTTGAACTTAGGTCATCAGATTGGCAAATAAGTGTCTACCTGCTGAGCCATCTCACTAACCCAGATTTATAATATATATGGAGAGAGAGGAGGCGTGGAGAAGTGAATATAACATTGTATGAAATAATCAGACAATAAGTAACTGGTTTTAATACTTTCAATGGGATGTTAAAGTACTTCAAGGATTACTTACGTCATTCTAACTTTTCCTGTAGAATGTACAGTTTTCTTCCACCTCACTATAATATAATGGTTATGTCATGAAATGATAACTCTAGACAACAGAAACACTACTCAGCATCTGTTCATCAGAGAAGCATGAGGGTACATCAGAGAGCTTTTCAGATGGACATGTTACCATTTCAGTCTTTACAGGACTTAGGTCTCCTAATACGCTTATCCTATAGCTACTCATTTAATCTCTAATCATTAAAAAATAAGCTGACCTCTAAGGTTTCATAGAGATAAAATTATTTTAAACTCAATGGTGCACATAGATCATTTTATCAGGTATGATACTGTAGGCTCTTTATTGACTTAAAAGGGTTTTTTTTGTGAAAGTGTTATTCTGGAAAACTGCGTATGTTTTTGTTCTTATAAAGGTACATACTGTTTATTGGCAATGTGTGTCTTGTGACAGTGAAATATTTAGTTCTTTGTCAGTGGTAATTTTTAGCTCTGAGACTTTGCTTTATAGACTGGAATTAAAATAGATTGAGCTAGCAAAATGGGGTGTCAAAGTTTCTATTTTCTAGTGATTCACCTCAAAAACTATAAACAGACAAGCCCTCTCGGAGAGTGATTCCTGTACAGTAGTGTAAATGTCACATCTCTGAATAAACAGTCTGTCTCTAGTTGCTCACATCACACTTAGAACACAGAGACTGGCCACTTCAGAAGGAGTGTGCATTATTTAAAATTCATTTATTTGTGTTTTGCTTTTTAATTTTCATTCTCTGCAAAAAGTAGAGATATTTTTTGCTACTGTAATCCATAGTCCTCCAAAATAGACAAACTCAAGCCAGTATGAATGGCTCTTACAGTGGCCCAGGGGTCCTGTTTCTTCAGGAGTTTTTCTTCTCTCTCCACCTTTCTCAGAAATCCCTGAAGATCCTGAAAGCAGGGTGTGTGTGTGTGTGTGTGTGTGTGCGCGCGCGCGCGCTTTTTTTCTTGAGCAAATTTTCATGACCTTGAGCAAGGTTTTTCAGACATGTTCATGGGTATATTTTGCTGATATGAAATGTAACATAGACTTCTCAAGCATGGTGTGACATGTTTATGACTCCGGCACTGGGGAGACAGAGACAGGCAGTCCCTGGAGCTCAGTGGCCAGCCAGCCTAGTCAAACAATGAGCTTCAGGCCTGTCTCAAAAAGTAAGGTGAAGTGCAGTAGAGGAGGACACTCAGCACTGACCCTGACTTCTACCCACACATGTGCACAGATGCAGCCACCCCCCCCATCTCCGCATATCCACATAAATAAAAAATATCCTTGAGGATGGATGAATAGTAGGTATATTTGGGGTGTACTTTGGAGAACTTACTTGGAAATTGTCCAACCTCAAATGGGAAAACTTAAAAATAGCCCATTAGGATATATTCTGTAAAGTCACTCTTGACGTATAAAGAGTTACGGGGCTCTTTCTGTTTGTCTTTACAGTAGAGTGTCTCAGTAGGCCATTGCATTAGATAAATCCATAAAGACACCATCTAGAGTCATCCTGATGCAGTCCCCAAACTTGTGTCTCCTCACGTTCCCGTTGTTATATGCATGTTATATCTATCTATCTGTTTCTTTCAGTTGGATATGCCAAGTGACCAATTAACTGCCAATCTTCAAGCAGTTATAAATGAAGTCTGTAGGCACAGACCACTAAATCTGGGTGAGTAGCTGGGTGAGGGTAGACTTCCTTATACCCCAGTGAGTGGTACTTTACTATAACTATTAATATAGTATAAATATAAACTATTCAAAGAGTCAACATACAAGTACTATAGCCATAGTACTTCAGGGATTAAATAAATAAAATAAAATTTATTTTTCCAAAGGATTCTTAATTACTTTATTCATGAATCATAAGGTTTTAGAGAGGGACTTCTTTATCAGTAATAAAGAATATATACCCCCAGACCTTTGTAAATTTGCATATTATTTCTGCTGGTAAATGTATTAAGGTTTAAAGAAAACGAATTCCTTTAAAATGACAGTGGTGTTACATAGGAAAGAAAGTCATTTATAAAATAGTTTGAAACCAATTGGCCTTCTTAATCTTTGTTTTCTAACAGCAAGTAGGGATTTCTGTCGTGGCAGGAGAGTCCTCGTGAACGGGTGACTCTCACATCCTGGGGAAGGTCACTAACTCGGGCGCTGTAGCAGCAGAACACAAGCTACTCCTGGGGTCTTTGGCATTGGCTGTGTCCCTCCAAACACAGCCCACACTGTGGGTGCCTGAAGACAGCTCGGCATGCTCCAGTGACTGCGCCCGTGCAGTTCCCGTGCAGGGAGTTTACGCGTTTAGTTCTGTATCCAAGACAATTAAAACACATCTGCGCTACTTCGGCCACCTTGAGAATTAAGCACATTGGTGACTGAATATCCCATTTATTAATTCTTTCACCAAAATATGGCCAAAGACACCATGTGTATACAGATTCTTATATTCCATAGGGAACTTTGATCTTCTGAGCTAGCTAGAGAATAATGGACAGTACATTCTCTAAAAATTATTTTTCTCTTTTTGTCATTTTAGATGAAGCCTCTTAACTTGGTTCTTAGAAAAAGTCTTTTAATTTTGAGAATTTTATCAACTGTTTGGTACTCAAAGTTACCATCTGTGCTGGCTGTTTTAGATAAGTGTTTAGAGTGTTTCCATCAGATGTAAACATCACCCTGCTTCCTTTGCTGTTGATGTTGCAATAAGTAAATACTGGGTAAACATCTTCTGGAGGAAAAGGAGTGAATTACTAGTGAGTGTGTCCTTACAAGGACGACTCTAGTGCAGTGAGTTTGTCCAGCATAGCAGTGCAGAGCTTTCTAGGGGAGAGTTCGAGTCCCACAGGCTTTCCTAAGCATGTGTGCATGGGATCCATGGGGTCGCAGTTGGAAAGTCACAGCTGGTTCTTATCTTGCTTTGTTCTAGGTCCGTTTGTGGTACGTGCCTTCCTTCGTAGTTCAACCAGTGAGGGTTTGCTGCTCAAGACTGACCCACTGTTGCCCAAAGAAGTTGAAACCAAAGAAGCTACCTAAGAGTTGTGTTGTGAAATTATAGGGGGGTGGGGATTGAAAAACAACAGAGAAATCTATAAAACTGTGTTGTTTCTAGTTTGGTTCCTTGTGTTTTCTTGATCAGTACATTTAGAAGTAAATTTTAACACTTTTTTTTTTAACCATTTCAAACGTAAATGTCAGTTTTTAAAAATCCTTTCACATTTCCTTAGTTTAAGTTTTATTGTTGTTTATATTTTTCTGGTTTTGGGTCCTGTCACATTTTCTTCCTTAGCATCAGTGTTCTGTATTTTGGTAGAATCTGGGTCTAGAAGCAATTTCTAGTTTTATAACATTCCTTCGGGGACAGTAATAGCTGCATCCTCTTTCCCCACAGGCTGTATCACAAACTGTTAGCCTTTGTGTGCATGGTGGTGGCGGCAGTGTGGGTGTGGAGTCCAGAAATCCAAGCCTCAGTAGCTCTGCACATTGACTCTTAGACACTAAATGTGGAGTTCCCCAGTTTGTCTAGACTGGCTGACCAGTGAGCTCCAGGAATCCACCTGCCCCACCTTCCAAGTCCCCAGTATTTTAGCAGCCTGGGGAGCGCAAATAACCAGGAAAAACTACCACACCCTGTAAAGCTATTTTCCTCATCGGGAAATTAAAGTTTAGGACCATTTACCAAACACAGCAGCAACAGGACAAAACACTAACAGTGACTGTTTTACTGGGTGTGTTCTCCCCCCAGCTCCCCTCAGAGGCATAGCAGGGAAACGGGACGCCCAGTCTCCATGGACAAGGAGTTAAACTTGAGTGAGATCAACAAGCAGTCAACAAGAGCCCTGTGCTGAACTGGAGATCTTTCTGACTCAGGATCCGGGTGCCCAGACTCTAGGGCACCTTCCTTAGCCACTGTTTCAACCATCCAGCTAAATCACTGCCTTTTCATGTGCTAATGTAGACCAGACTCACTACTGCAGTTTCAAATTTTAAAGTATTGAATCAAAGTACTTAAGTGTCTTGATTCTCAGGCACTGGTCAGAGGTGGAGTTACAGATGGTTGTGAGCCACCCTGTGGGTGCTGGGAACTGAACCCAGGTCCTCTCAGCGAATGCTCTCTTAGCTGCCGAGCCTTCTCTCTAGCCCTGCGTATCTGCCGTTTGAAAAGAATCATTTCTTTTATTCAAATCTCTTCATTGCAGCATCCCCTCAACTGCTGGGCATTAAAATGGTTTCTAGGTCCCCAAACCACTGGTTTTTAAAAAGTAAGATTTGAAAGTTTCACAGTAAATACTGGTGAATTCCAGACTTTGGCTTACATACGGATTACTCAGAAGGCTTGCAAAGCCCGGTAACTGGTCTTCACCTGGCAGTAGGAGATTGACCTCAGAATTTAGCATTTCTCATCAGGTGGTGCAGCTCTGGGAATACTAGGGGATACCATGCTACCAACCCTAATTGTAATAAAAAGAAATTCTGATTTTCAGACCAACATCTGTTTGTTCTAAAATTATACAAGTGATCCTAACTAAAGTACCAGGTGGAAAGTTACTGTTGTATTAGCCAATTTATGATCTCAAAATTTGTAGTATAAATCAAGGTTTTAAATTAGTCTTTATTTGATTTTATGTGTTATGGGTGTTCCGTCTGCACACCATGTATGTGCCTGCCAGAAGAGGTTGTCAAAGCCCCCAGAACTGGAGTTATGAATAGTTGTGAACCATCACACTGAGTGCTCTTGATCCCACAGCCATCTCTCCAGCCCCAAGATTTTTAAAGATTTAGTTAACAAAAACACACATGCCCTGAACCTAGAGTTGGGAGACATTTCTAACTTTCTGGTCTATTCCTGTCTACTGATAATTAAAATTCTGTGGAACCCCGTGGACAAGCAAGTTGTCATATAAGACAAACAGACGCATGAGAGATAATCACTTGATCACAAACACCCTCTTACAATACACCTCTCAGCAAGTGGCATGTAGTCGAAGGTGATGTCATAAGACATTATTTAGCATACTAATGTAATACACGAGAGACAAATTTGGTAACTTGTTAACAAAACCAGACACTTTAAATTTTTCTATCAAGCAGTTGACCTCACTCTCCAGTAGGTGGCGACAATATCCTTTCATATTGCTTCTGGATGGTTGTAGATTGAATTGATTTCTCACCTGACCACAAATAAAATAGTAAAGATAATCCTGTGTAGACCAGTTGGAGCTTTGTTTAGAGTAAATGGTTTGTTTGTATTCTGTTTGGGTCATGTTACAGAGGTTTCTTTGGATGTCTACTGGATACTTAGAAGTTTTTCTTAGTGTCTAAGTGTGCGTCTGGATATGCATGGACAGGTGCACTGCACAGACAGGGTCCCACAGAGCCAGAAGACAGCAATGGATCCCTTGAAGTTGAAGTTACAGGTAGTTGTGAGCTGTCTGACATGGCGCTTGGAACCAAACTTGGGTTCTTTGAAAGAACAAGAAGCCTTCTTAACCACGGGCAGTCTGTCCAGCCTCTATTTTGTAACCTTGAGTTTGAAAGTCTGTTATTATAGAAAATTTCAGATGTGAAGGAAACAAAATAAGAAAACTGTGAACACCCACTTGCACATCAACCAGATTTGGCAACTCAGCATCCTGGTTTGCAGGTATTTTTACATGCTCACCTCCATATTTAATGGCAAATCCCATTTATCGTACAACTTAACCTAAGAAGTTTAAAAAGCAGCCAAACTATAAGTTTTTATTTTTCAAAATCCATTGTTTTTGTATTTCAATCTAACCACTGTGGATCATTCATATTTCTTTAATAAATATATTTTTTCACATAATAGTGGACAGAATAGTCTAGTACTTGGAGAACTCCGGGCATAGAAACATAATTGGCCACAAAAGGGGATATGTAAATGGCAATGTTTAAAAAAAAAAGAATTGTATTTCACTTAATTTTTCTTAGATATAAAGTTGTAATTTATTCCCATAAAGGATAGAAAGGGTTTGAATATTACCTATATCTAAACAATTCAAAGTTAGAGAAAATAATTCTTTTGGGGCCAACAAAATGCTCAGAGGCGCTTGGTGCACATAGCCTTGCATCCATTGTTCAATCCTCAGAACCCCCAAAGGTAGAAGAACTCCACCAACTTGACCTCTAACACAGCAGTGACACACACACACACACACACACACACACACAGAGAAGAGGGGGTCGACAAATGAACAATCTAATTTTACAAATAGAAACACTTGAAATGTCACATAGATAAAGAAACAAGGAAAAGTTTGAAGAAAGATGTTAGTGTCCTGTAAATCCCAAGGCAATTTAAATTTGTTATATTTCCTTTTTTCCTATTCCTTTGTTGAGGGCACAAAGGTCCTTGCACCCACAGATCACTGGGGAAACCAGGGATGTCAATCATGCAGGAGTGTTTCCTCAGAGGAGGAAATAACTTCTTTTCCTCCCAGAAGGCTTGGAGTGGATATTGTTAAGGACCTGTGACCTTTTGCTACCTGTAGAGGCAGACCTCATGCAAATCCCCCAGAATGTCTATCCCAGACTCTCTTCCTAGATCTTTATCTTTAGCTCCCAGTTAATAGAACTAATACTTAGGAGAGATATCACATGTACTTTATAGCATATTGACGTCTATGTTATCTCAGTCAGAAACCACATAAATTCTAGGCCCTTAAGCTACAGAACCCACTCTCATGGTCACTTGTACTTTGTAAAGGAGCTTCTATGTAGTCACACCATAAGCTTTATTTTGTACCTGGTATTGGAATGGCTGTTGTCTGGATACCTTTTTTTTCCAAATTTTATTATGTTTAAGTATGCCTACAGTAAACTGCCTGGCATCAGACTCTAGAAGTTTTGATTCAGGTTGATGAAGTCAATGTGAACCGAGTTTTCATTCTCTATCATCTTTGCAGTTCATTTTCCTGCCTATTGTGACACCTGTAGGGACCCCCTCACTCCATATGTGGACATCTGCCCTACCACTGCGGAGGCCCATGTTACTCAGGAGTCAAGAATCTGAGCTTGCTTTATCCAGCAGGGCTGCATAAGGTGATGACTTGACCAAAGGCATGGTTACCAGGTGTTTGGGAGGGTCTACACTTGGCTATGCAGTGTGCTTTGATCTAGCAAGGGGGGGGGGGTCTTTTGCCCCACCCCATGGCATTGTTATAAAAAGCTCTTTTGAAGAGGCAGGAAGGACTGTTGAATTTTGATCCAGGTCCTCCTGAAGCTATCCTATGTTTCTGTATTTCTCCTTTTTGCTATCTTTCTTTCTGAAAGTTTCTTATCCCTCTCTCCTCCTCATAGAAACACTTTTCAAAGGTGGGAGCTGGCCTCCCACAGATGATGCCAGAACTAGGGACTTGGGTGCAGAGGAGATAAGGAAGAGTAGGGAGCACCATGGAACATGGTTGGACATGTCCAGTTATGAATTATGAAAATGTTAGGTGGTGGTATTTTATTCTTCGGGAGCAAAAACTGAATATAGATAAAGCAGTGTGGCTAAAAGTTAAGCTGAAGCAAGTAATAAAAGTTAGGCTATAGCAAGTATCTCTCTCTGTCTATGTTTCTTTCTCTCAATTTCTATCTATTTAATTAGGTAAAAATATAGGGTTAGGTATATGGATATTGCGTAGGCTTGATAGGAAGGAATTTAGGGTAAGAGGAGAATTTCCCTAGTGCCGGATCTGGCACAGAAAACAGTATCTGGGAACAAGCAGCCACTGCAGATTTAGCATTCTGAGAAAGAAAAGTTGATATGGGGCAGGGAAATAGTAGGCAGATGTTTGTATATTCGCTTGTGAAAGTTTGAAAACTAGCGGAGTTAAGGTAGATCAGCAGCAAGTGCAGAGGTCTTGGAGTTTGTGGAGGAGCTGTGTCCTTGGTTTTCTGACCATGGGACTCGGGACACAGACTCCTGGGGGAGAATTGGAGTCAAAATGCAACAATATTATGAAGAACATGGGCTGGAAAAGATTCCAGTGGAAGCTTTTGGCCTATGGGCATTAATTTGGGACAGTTGAGATCTGAGCCCTGAGCAGCAGGGGGAATTTTCCGAGTCGGACATAGGCAAGACAAAACCCTCCACTCCACCGGACCTGTTGCTAGTTGGGGGCATTTTTATATAATCAATCAGGGTCAGTTCCCTCCTGGCCATGAAGCCGAGTTTAAGGAACAAAAGTTTTGGTATGAGACAAGGGAGGAACTGAAGGGCTTGAGAGACTTAGGAATTTCTCTTTCTCAAAAACTGGAGGCTCTTCAGGTCTCTCCTCAGAATCGTACTCATCTTCCTTCTGTAGAAGCAGAATTAGACTCACCTGGGGGGTCGTCTGTCAGAATAGCAAAGTCACCTGGCACAAAAGCCTCCTGAAACATGGCAAATCCTTTTTGCTAGTCCTGCATCTCCCCTTCAAGCTAGTATTAGGGAAGCAGTTAGCAGAGAGGAGGAAATGCAAGGATTTCAAATGTTCCCTGTAATTGAACAGCTGGACATGGAGGGTAATACTGTGTGAGTGCATGTAAACAGAGCTGGGGGTGTCAGAGCTGCAACTGGCCATGGCTGGGTGTCCTCCTGGGCCCAGAAGGGCTGCTTGAGAACCGTAGCTCATAGCAGTGGGGCAGCATTCTGCTGTGCAGCATGAGGCATGAGAGAGCCCTTGGTTTCGGGATGCCAGGGTCTCTAAGCAGGCAGGCCCAGAGATGGGAGGCCAGACAGCCTGGGACTGTAAGGAAAACAAAAAACAAAAAACACTGAATGGAGCCAGCAGCCAAAGTCATGCAGCTTCTGTTTGCTGACTGTGCAGAGAGCTTTTTTGAGAGGACTCTGCAGCATCTCAGCTATGGTCACGGAGTGATGCAACCTTCTCCCTGAGGCAGAGTTTGCTAGGGTAAGACTGCCATAAAATGCTGCTGTAACTGAAAGCAAAGTTTCAGAGGCTGTTTGAACTGAACTGTTGCATTCAGGGGACCTTCTAAAAATTTTGGTTATGAGCTTCTTTGTATTTGGAACTTTCAGACTGGTATTAGAACTGTCTTTTGGAACTTTTCAGACTTGAGAAATGGGATGGACAGGAGTGATTCAATTGCAATTTTTACTTTACTTACACATATAGACTCTTACTTTGTGTTTTGTGTATGCATATATGCTTTATTAACTGTGGTGACTCACAATTTATGTACCCTCTGTTTTGTTGGAAGAAAATGCAAATAGTTCTGTTAAGAGATCTCTCTTAGATGTTTGCTAAAGTTTGTAAAATGTAAATAGTTCTATAGAGCATTTGCTTTTGGATGTAAGTTTGTAAAAATTGTAAATATATATAGTAATGTTCATGCTAGAATTATGTTAACCTGTTGATATTGATGAACCATGTTTTGGTGAGGCTAAGTGAGTCTTTAAGTTTGATGCAGTTTCATCAGCAATTTATTGATTTATTTGATGCAGTTGCATCAAGAGTTTATTGATTTAAAAAGGGGCTTGGCACAACTAAGGCTGTTATAGACATCTTAGACCCATTCAAAATGGAAATTCTATCTTGGTCATCCTCTACTTCTTTACTGGGGGGTGTGGCAGCCATAGGGATTGCTGTGATTGTTCCAGCTACTTGCAAGCTCTTAGTGGAAAAGCTGATTCAGAGCTGCATGGAGTTAAGCTCTGTACTCCTACTTGCAATTTATATTATTAAGAAGGGGGAATTTTTGGAGGCCCACATTATTCAGAGTGAGAGAATCTGAGCTTGCTTTACCCAGCAGGGCTGCATAAGGTGATGACTTGACCAAAGGCATGGTTACCAGGTGTTTGGGAGGGTCTACACTTGGCTATGCAGTGTGCTTTGATCTAGCAAGGGGGGGGTGTCTTTTGCCCCACCCCATGGCATTGTTATAAAAAGCTCTTTTGAAGAGGCAGGAAGGACTGTTGAATTTTGATCCAGGTCCTCCTGAAGCTATCCTATGTTTCTGTATTTCTCCTTTTTGCTATCTTTCTTTCTGAAAGTTTCTTATCCCTCTCTCCTCCTCATAGGAACCCTATAAAAGGTGGGAGCTGGCCTCCCAAACACCACTACCACTACTAATTACAATACCAGTTACAATACTATTATATTATTGGGTATAGAGGACTAAAGGAGACATCTTGGCTCTGAAGTTTCCCACATGCCCAGTGCTTCAGTCACTTTAAATTGATAAACAAGAAGAATCCATGTGTTAAATGAAAATTACAGTATTTTGTATATTGCCAAAGAGTAATCTATGGTGGTATGAAAAATGGTAAATGATTCATATTTTATGTTAGTAATTAAGGGACCTGGAGTATAACACAATGGTAGAATGCTTGCCTGGCATGGTGGAAGTCCTATTTTGATCTCCATCACTACAAAATAAGTAAAGAAATAAGTACAACTCTAATGTCTTGCAGGAAAATATAACTAGAACATAAAGACAATTGAATGGCTATAATTATCACCTACAGTTGGCATTATAGTAGGTAATTATGCTCATTTTTAAAAGTTAACGTATTGTTATATAAATTATGGGAACTGTCAAACTTCCAGTGTGGTTGTATCATTTACATTCTTGCCACATATGTGACTCTTATACTTTCTTCACATCATTCAATGTGCCATTTTTTGAGCCCTTCTAGTGGGCATGTAGTAGTGATATGCTTTGAGAAAATGAGTTATTTACTGAAAAAGTTTTCAAGTGTATCAGTGGGAAAAGAGAATAAGCTTATTCTGTGAGGCTTTGGGAGCAGAGCTTGGCAGAACTCATTTGGAATCTAGGGATGCTGTATTGTGGTTGCTCTTTAGCTACGGTCAACAGACATTGACTGCCTTCACCAGAGAGAGGGTGTGTCATAAGGGTGTGATGCTTGAGTCACAGAAAGTAAAGTCAGATTGGTACTGGGAAAGTCCAAGAAACCAAACACTCTCACAAGATCTAAGATGCAGAAACTAGTGGAGTATCAGACAGCAGCTGGCAAGGTGGATCAGCTCTGTGTTGTGACCTTGTCTCTACTCAAGATTTAAGAGGAAAGTGTCCATTTGGTCTGATTTACTTTACATGCCTACCTGCTGGCTAGAAGAAAGCAGAATTGATAATCTCACCAGAAATGTACATCCGAAGAAATTCCCCCAAACAAATATTAGTGACTTCCTAAAAAATCAGCAAAAAATGCAAAACTTGAACCCACCTGTGCTTTCAATTAAATATCTCCTGTAAGTCAGTGAAATCAGTACCTATGTTCAACTCAAAATACTAGCCGTGTATCCTCATACATGTGACACTAATCCTTGGACAAACGTGGTTTTTCCAACATTGTTTTGCTGAATGTAGTTGTCATGTCTCTTTGATAGTATATATAGCCACTGTTCTAGAGTAAATTACAAGAAAGAGCATGAGCATATGGTGGTGGTGAAGAACACTTTGGAGCCCAACTCTGTGGCTGTTCATTGTTACTGTTACCCAGGAATGAAGTGTCTTATTGATATATAATATAAATTTGAAAATATGATCAAATAGTAAGTAGACAGCTTGATGAATTTTCCCAAAAAGGACACATGCCTACCATACAGATCCAGAAAGAGGCTAAGGTCAGCACCCCAGAAGTTCTCTTGTTCATTTTGTGCAGTCTATCCCCAAATTAATACTTTGTGATTTCTATTTTGCCTGGTTTTGAACCTTGCTGAAAATAGGACTGGGAAATTGACTGGGTTCATTCATTGAATATTTATGAAGTTTATCCATGTTGTATGCAGTTATGGTTTGTTTTATAAAGAGTCCCATGGGATTGTGTCACAAATACCCATGCTACTGTCTGTGGACATGCAGACTGGTGAACCAAGCCCCAACATTTATTAACATTATTCTCCAGCTCTTTTGGTGACTACATATGCATTACTGTTTTAATATATACCCAAGAGTAGATTTGTTGAATCATAAATTAGCCAGTCTTCCCAAACATAATGCTCAGCAATATTTCAAAGTCGTTGTTCCAAGAGATGCTCCCTATGTGGAGAGAGTGCTTGGTAACTTGCCACTAAAATGTTCTTTTTTATTTTATTTTAACAATTTCGCTGAATGTAACATTGTTTAGAAAGTTTTAGAGAACTTTAAAATCCTGTTAGTGAGAGAAATAGCATTTAGGATATCATCCTCACTGATTAAAATTGTAGAATGATAGTCTAGAGTTTAATAGGAGTCATAGAATAAAGTTCCTTTAAGGAACTGAAAGCACCGAGAGATGGGACGCATCAAACTTTCTCACTCCAGCCTATCACTGTCTCCCTGGAGGGAAGATTCGTTTTGGTTATTCTATAGACTGAAAGACCCTTTGTCAAGTTGCTTGGGGAAATAAGACTCTGGGATCTTTGCATTTAAATTCCAATATTTGACAAAATTAGATCCATAATCTTTTAAAATTTGTTTCCAGTACATGCTGCAATTTCAGAGATTATTGCTTTTAATCTAGAATGGGAACTGCAAGCTCATGGCTAACACGCTGTCATTCCCCCATTTGCAGCAAGGCATTTGACATGCTGTGCATGGTCCAGGCATCTGCAAGGCTTTACTCTCCATTGTCAGCCTGACTGGGGTTCGAGTCATCCAGGAGGCCCTCCTCTGTATATCTTCTAGGATGTTCCCAGAGAGGCTTAACTGACGAGGGACAATGTACCCTGAGGATGGGTAAGCTTACAGCATAGGCTGGGGTCCTGGACTAAACAAAAAGTCAACAAGTAGAGACCAATCTGAGTACCAATATTCCTCTGACTTTGCTTCCTGACTGCAGACTCAGTTTGACCAGCTGCCTCATGTTCCCACCACAGCTAGATAAGCTTCTCTTGCCACCATGCATCCCCTGCCATGATGGCGTGCATCTTCAAACCTATGCTTGTTACCAGGTGCTCCGTCACCCAACAACACAGAAACTAGTCATCTTCCCACAGATTTCGATGAGGTCAAGTGATCTTTCATGCTACTTTTTAAATGACTCATCTTCTCACAAATTCATAGAGCACAGCGTGACAGTTTAGCATGTGATCGTTAATTTACAGGGTCATTTTGCTGAGAGCTCCACTCAGTTGTACTGTTGATTAGAAGGGTAATAGAAGATTAAAAGACTTTCTCATCTTGTACTTCAAAGTACAGGGTAATTTGCTGAGTCTCATAATTTTTTCAAGTGTGGCTGTTGTTGGTTGTCTCCAAATTAGACTGACCAAAAGGTGACTCCTTCTTAGGAAGCTATAATTTAAATGTATTACTTAGTCACACCAAGGAGCTGGCTGACTTTCAGTTCTGCTGTAATTTGCTTTTAACTTTTCCATATTTTTAGTTAATAATTATTTTTAAAATTTTACATTAGGCAAAATTCTCAGAAGTTTGCATCAGTTTCATGAGTCAAAGTAATTTAGAGGAAGCAAGTTGATGGAGGAGAGAAGGTACAGATTCTAGGACAAGCCTGATGCTGGTGGGTTCTGGGCTAGCTAGGGGGGGCTTTAAAGGGCTGTGGTATTCTGAAGGGTATTGCTTATGATATGCTTCATGGACAATAGCTTGTGAGTTGAAGTTCAAACTAACAGAATGTATGAGTAATTGAAAAATGGCATTTTTCAAAATGAAAAATGAACAATAACTTTTTTCAAAAAAAAATGGGCCCCATGCTAAAATAACAAAGCTGATGATTGGTTCCTAAAAGGTAATAAAAATCTAAGAGTGATTGTTCTAGGGTTTCTATTGCTGTGAAGAGACGCCATGACCATGGCAACTGTTATCAAGGAAAATATTTGATTGGGCTGGTTCACTTACAGTTTCAGAGGTTCCGTCCATTGTCATCACGGAGGGACATGGTGGCGTATAGGCAGACATGGTGTTGGAGAAGTGTAACACGAATCTTAAAGGGTCTTATAAGTAATAAACCTAGAGCCAGATATTGGGATGAACGCTGAAAGATCAGAGACAGAACAAGCCACAGCTAACCTCACCTTGTCAATTCCTCAGCTGATCTTGTTTCCTCAAATTGGAAGCCTCTGAGTCCTCATCTGAATGGGTCTCAGTGGAACTGCTGCTAAAACTCAAAGCTTAACCGGACTCTAGTTCCTGGTCCTCATGCCTTATATACTTTCTGCTTCCTGCCATCACTTCCTGGAATTAAAGGTGTGTGTCACTATGCCTGGCTGTTTCCAATGTGACCTTGAAATGCTAGGATTAAAAGCGTGTGCTACCACTGCCTAAACCTATGTTTAATATAGTGACTGTTCTGTTCTCTGACCTCCAGGTAAGTTTATTGGGGTGCACATATGTCAATCACAGAGAAGGAGATGAGAGCTGTACATCTTGCAGGCAACAGGAAGTGGTCTGAGTGTTATAGTGAGTGAAGCTTGAGCAAAGCCCGCCCCCACAGTGACACACTTTCTCCAACAAGGCCACACCTACTTCAACAAACTCACACCTCCTAATAGTGCCATTCCCTTTGGGGGCCATTCCTATTTAAACCACCACATTCTACTCCCTGTCCCCCATAGGCTTGTAACCATAACATAATGCACAAATGCATTGAGTCCAACTTTAAAAGTCTCCATAGTTGATAACAGTCTCTAAAATTCAAAGTATTTTCTGAGATTCATGCAATCTCCTAACTGTAATCTGTAATGAGAGCCTCAATGGTCTCTCTATAATATATATATATTATATATATATATATATATATAATATATATATATTAAGGAGTTCTAACCTGGACAAGAGTGGGAGAAATGAAGGGCAATGTTTGTGGGAAGGGAGGCTTGGGGGAGCAGGAGATCCCAGCTGGATCAGGAACAGAAAGGGAGAACAAGGAATGGTAGACCATGATGGATGAGGACCACATGAGAACAGGAGTGGGCAGAGTGCTGGAGAGGTCCCCTGAGGTCCACAGTGATGCATCCTCTGTAGAGTGCTGGCAGTGGTCGAGAGAAAGCCTGATCTGACCTAGTCTGGTGATCAGATGGCCAAACACCCTGACGGTCGGGCTGGAACTCTCATCCAGTGACTGATGGAAGTGGATGGAGAGATCCTCAGCCAGGCCCCAGGTGGAGCTCTGTGTGTCCAGTTGTTGAGAAGGAGGAGGGACTGTGGGAGCGTGAATTGTTGAGCCCAGGATTGGAAAAAGCACGGGGACGGAAGGCCAGATGAATGGAAGCACATGAATTGTGAACCAAAGGCTGTGGAGCCCCCAGCTGGATCAGGCCTTCTGGATAAGTGAGACAGTTGAGTGGCTTGGACTGTTTGGGAGGCATCCAGGCAGTGGGACCGGTACCTGTCCTTAGTGCATGAGCCGGCTGTTTGGAACCTTGGGCTTACACAGGAACACTTTGCTCAGCCTGGAACGACTGGACCTGCCTGTACTGAATCCACCAAGTTTAAATGAATCCCCAGGGGAGTCTTGGCCCTGGAGGAGATGGGAATGGAGGGGAGGGGATGGGGGGAAGGTGAGGGTTGGGGCGGGAGCGGGGAGGACAGGGGAACCCATGGCTGATGTGTAAAATTAAAACACAAATATAATTTAAAAAAAAGGAAAAATCTATAAACAAAAAAAATAAAATAAAAACTAAAAATAATTATTAAGGAGTTCTATGGGGAAAGTAGACTCATTGACACAGGATAAGGTAAATCCAGTTGCAGAGTCCTTAGAAAGCTGGGGACTGATCACATGTTGCTTCACATTGCCTGATCTGGTCTTCACCACTCAAGACAGCAGGACCCCCTTCCTCCTCCCTTTTAAGACATCACATAGGTAGGCAAAAAGCATCGCGTCTATCAGGCCAACTAGCCCAAGGTCATGGGTAGAGCAAATACCTACTGCAGTAATCTCTTGTAAAATTAAAATTAAAATAAAAGAGCAGATCACATACTCCCAACACATAATAGCACAGGATATGCATTACCATTCCAAAACATAGGGAAGGAAGCACAGTGAAGATGATATTTTCTAGTTCCATCCATTTTCCTGCAAACCTCATGATGTCATTGTTTTTCTCTGCTGAGTAGTACTCCATTGTGTATATGTACCACATTTTCTTTATCCATTCTTCAGTTGAAGGGCATCTAGGTTGTTTCCAGGTTCTGGCTATTACAAATAATGATACTATGAACATAGTTGAGCATGTGTCCTTGTGGTATGATTGAGCATTCCTTGGGTAAATGCCCAAGAGTGGTGTAGCTGGGTCTTGAGGAAGATTGATTCCCAAATTTCTGAGAAATCTCCATACTGATTTCCAGAGTGGCTGTACAAGTTTGCATTCCCAACAGTGTAGGAGTGTTCTCCTTGCTCTGCATCCTCTCCAGCATAAACTGTCTTCAGTGTTTTTGATCTTAGCCATTCTGACAGGTGTAAGATGATATCTCAGAGTCATTTTGATTTGTATTTCCTTGATGAGTAAGGATGTTGAGCAATTCCTTAAATGTCTTTCGGCCATTTGAGATTCTTCTGTTGAGAATTCTCTGTTTAGCTCTGTAGCCTATTTTTTGATTGGACTGTTAGGTATTTTGGTGTCTAATTTCTTGAGTTCTTTATATATTCTGGATATTAGCCCTCTGTCAGATGTGGGGTTGGTGAAGATCTTTTCTCATTCTGTAGGCTGTCGCTTTGTCTTGTTGACCATGTCCTTTGCCCTACAAAAGCTTCTCAGTTTCAAGAGGTCCTATTTAATAATTGTTTCTCTCAGTGTCTGTGCTACTGGTGTTATATTTAGGAAGTGATGTCTAGTGCCAATGTGCTCAAGACTACTTCCTACTTTCTCTTCTACCAGGTTCAGAGTAACTGGATTTATGTTGAGGTCTTTGATCCACTTGGACTTAAGTTTTGTGCACAGTGACAGATATGGATCTATTTGCATTCTTCTACATGTTGACATTCAGTTATTCCAGCACCATTTGTTGAAGATGCTTTCTTCTTTTCCATTGTACAGTTTTGGCTTCTTTGTCAAAAATTAGGTGTTCATAGATGTGCAGATTAATATCAGGGTCTTCAATTCGATTCCATTGGTCCACATGTCGGTTTTTATGCCAGTACCAAGCTGTTTTTATTACTTCAAGTAGAGCTTGAAGTCAGGTATTGGGATGGATAATGGCTATTCTTATAAAGGAAAACATTTAATTGGGGCTGGCTTACAGTTTCAGGGGTTTAGTCCATTATTGTCATGGTGGGAAGCATGGCAGTGTACAGGCAGACATGGTGCTGGAAAAGGAGCTGAGAGTTCTACATCTTGATTCATAAGCAGCAGAAGGAGTCTGACACACTGGGCTTAACTTGAGCATATGAGACCTCAAAGCCCACCCCCACAGTGACACACTTCCTTCAACAAGGCCACACCTAAGGGTGCCACTCCCTATAGGCCAAGCATTCAAACATGTGAGTCTATGGGGGCCATTACTAGACAAACCACCAGAGGGATAAAGGAAGGGAGGAAAAGATGGAGGGAGGACTGAGTCCCAGCTTCACCCTTCCTAGGTAAGCTACCACGAGCCTCCACTTGCCTTTGTAGACTTTAGTTCTTTTAGGCGGGGAGAGTCCATAAGAATCCCGTGCTTATTGTGGTAGAGTACATTGCTTATTTTGTTATTTATTGTATGTTATTCTTACTTTTCTTTTAGAACAAGGTCTCAACATAAAGCCCAGGCTGACCTCAAACTTCTGATCCCAGGGAGGCTGAGTGCCAGGATGACAGGCATGCACTATCATAACAGTGATATAATATCTTCTTTTTCAACTTATTGTGAAGATATAGGGTAATGTAAAAACAAAAGAATTTTATAAATTTTATAAACACTAGGTAATTGTGAACCTTGGTGTATAAAAACTCAAACTAGATTGAAAAAAATTATAGTGGTTACTTTTGCCCATAATGCATTAACTTGCACTAGACTTGGCCTCTGTCTGTTAAATGGTTAGGAAACTGACAAAGTCCATCCCACAGCTCTTTTATGATACTGAAAAGCACGCATTGTGCTGTCTTGATGAATGGAAACCAACAGAGCAAGTCACAAAAAATCCCGGCATTCTCTCCATGGTTCTTTGATTTGGTCTTCTCCCTTCACTTTTTAGTTTTGATTTGGCTAAGGAACTTATTGATTCATTCAAAGAACCACCTCTTTGTTTCATTGATTCTTTGTATTGTTTTTGCTTGTTTGTCTGTTCCCATTTTATTGATTTCAGTCCTGGGTTTGGTTTTTCTTTTCTTTCTGTCTACTCTTTTGGGCATTATTTCTTCTTTTTGTTCTAGAGCTTTCAGGTGTGCTGTTAAATTACTAATACGAGATCTCATCAATTTTTTATGTAGGCACTAGTGCTATGGCACTTAGGTGCTATGAACTTGCCTCTTCAAACCACAGTTGGTATGTCTTACAAGTTTGGGTACGTTGTGTTTTCATTTCATTCAGCTGTAGGAAGTTTTTACTTTCTTGACACGTTTTCATTTAGTAGTAAGTTGTTCAGTTTCCATGAATTTGTAAACTTTCTGTAGCTTCTGTTGTGGATGATTCACAGCTTTTTTTTTTTTTTTTTCTTGAAAGTATTTTACTTCAGATTGAAAACTGAACAGCTTCCATACTGTTCATTCCAGATACACAGTATTCACGAATACAATGCTGGTCATCTGAGGAAATGGATACACACCTCAATTCTCCTTCATGCTTTTTCTTTTAGAAAGATACTGTTTACCAAAAAGGAACGTCAGGAGTACAGGAAAAACTATTTTCCCAATAAATTTATGAAAACCTAAGATTCCCAATGGAATCAAGATTATCTTCCCGCTACCACCACCTTAATATAATAACATCCTTATTGGACACTAATATTCCCACCTAAGAGTACATTGACTTTCAACAATGACGGTAACTCTTTAAAAAAAAACTTCAGTGTGGTAAATGTAACACAGATCTCTGCAGGTGTTAAGTGTCTGAAATAGGCAGCTAATACTGGATTTAATATTATTTTATAAATAATTGTTCCCTTAGCAGTAAACATAAGTCTACACATTCACAAGCCCTACAAAATAAATACTGTGATTATGCACAATATGTTATGACAAACTAGTTTCAAAACAACAAAACTTCAACATCTTGATAAAAATTCTGATCAGAATAAAATGTGACTCTAAAATTTAAAACAGTCAAAATAATATCACATTTAAAATGATTCACAGCTTTAATCCATGGTGGTCAGATAAGATGCAGGGTGTTATTTCTGTTTTCGTGTATCTGTTGAGACTTGCTTTGTGTACAAGTATGTGGACAATTTCGGAGAAAGTTCCATGAGCTGCTGAGAAGAAGGTATATCCTTTTATGTTTGGGTGAAAAGTTCTATAAATGTCTGTTAGGTTCATTTGGTTTATGACATCAGCTAGCCCCAGCATTTCTCTGTTTATTTTTGTCTGGATGATTTGTCTATTGGAGAGTGGAGTATTGAAGTCACCCACTACCGCAGTGTGGGGTCATCATGTGATTTTAGCTGTAGTCGTGTTGCTTTTATGAACTTGGGTGTCCTTGTGTTTGGTGCATAAATGTTTGCAATTACAATGTCCTCTGGGTGGATTTCTCCTTTGGTGAGTTTGTAGTGCCCTTCTCTATCTCTTCAGATTAGTTTTGGCTTGAAGTCTATTTTGTCAGATATTAAAATGGATACACTGGCTTGTTTCTTGGGTCCATTTGCTTGGAATACTTTTTTCTATCCCTTTACCCTCAGATGATGTCCATCCTTGGAGTTAAGGTGTGTTTCTTGGATGCGGCAGGAGGATGGATTCTATTCTTTGTATCCATTCTGTTAGTTTGTCTTTTTATTGAGGGACTGAGACAATTGATGTTGAGAGTGATGTTGAGAGTGAGCAGTGCTTGCTGATGTTATTTTGATTTTCTGTGGGTTCCTCTACCTTTTTTGATTTTCTGATCTGGTATTATTTATTCTTTGTGTTTTCTTGGGTGTGGTTGGCCTCTTCAAGTTCAAGTTTTCCTTCTAGCACCTTCTGTAGAGCTGGACTTGTAGACAGATACTGCTTGAAGTTTTTGTTTGTTTGTTTTGTTTTGTTTTGTTTTGTTTTGTTTTTAGCGTGGAATGGCTTTCTTTATCTACTATGATTCAAAGTTTTGTTAGGTATAGCAGTCTGGGTTGGCTGGCATCTGTGGTCTGTTAGAGTTAGATATCATTAAGATCATTTTGGTTTTTAAGTATCTATTGAGCATCAGATTTATTATAATAGACCTGCCTTTTTTACTTGGTCTATTTCCCTTCAAGTTTTTAATAGTCTTTTTTTGTTCTGTATATTTAGTGTTTTGATTATTGTGTCATGGGGTATTTCTTTTCTGGTCTACCCTGTTTGGTGTTCTGTGTAATAGTTCTTGTACCTTGATAGGCACATCCTTCTTTAGGTCAGGGAAATTTTCTTCTATGATTTTGTTCAAAATATTTTCTATGCCTTTAACCTGTCTTTCTTCTCTGTCCTCTAGTCCCTACTATTCATAGATTTGGTCTTTTTGTGGTACCAGATTTCCTGGATGTTTTGTGTCTGGTTTTTTGTTTGTTTGTTTGTTTTGGTTTTTTTTTTTTAGATTTAACATTTTCTTTGTCCAGTGTATCATTTCTTCTACCTTGATTTCAATACCTGAGATTGTATTCTCTTGTATTCTCTTGGTGAGGTTCTTGTTAAAGTTCCTTAAATTTTCATGTCCAGTTTTCCCCCAGTTTGGTGTTTTTTTAATTGATTCTATTTCTATTGTTATGTTTTTAAACAGTTTTCTTCATGTTCCTATTTGTGTTTTCACAGATTGCATTAATGGATTTATTTATCTATTAATTTATTATTTAATTTATAAAGTCCTTAATCATATTCATAATATCTGTTTTAAAGTCCGTGTCTTTTGCTTCAGGTACATTGCATTTCTCAGAGCCTGTTGTTGTAGAGTTGCTGAACTCTAGTGAAGACATATTGTCCTGGCTGTTCTTGATTGTGTTTTTCTTTCTGTGTCTAGGCATTTGGGTTTGGATGACTATAATTCTCAGTGTTAATATCTGATCAGGTCTTTGTTGGGTGGGTCTTCCATTCCTTGGTTTCTACTTCCCTCTCTGGATTTTAGGAGCATGTGGTGGCTATGGGTTGCCTTTAGGGGTTACTTTAAGTCCCTGCTAGGTGTGACCACTGAGGGTCCTAGGGAGAATTTGTTTCTAGGTATTGAGAGCTGGCCCACTGGAATGGGGATGAAGTAGATAGGCAGAGGGCTGCGAGGGTCCACAGCAAGGAGGGAAGATGGGTTTTCCAAGGGGATGTGATCTCCGGTGGGCGTGACCAGCAGGTTTCCAGCAGGAGAGTGTCTCCAGTGTTGGGGGTAGGATGACGTTATGGGGTGAGGAAGGAAGGCTGCAGGAGAGGATCTGCTTCGTCCCTGGGAGTGGGGACAGAGGGGAAGGAAGGAGTGAAGCAGGTGGTTGGCTACAAAGCCAGGGGTAAGAATGGGATTGGAATTGGAGGGTGGGAGAGAGTAAAGATTAGTTACCTTGCATTTTCAGGGAGATACTGCCTTGGGTGATGGAGGTGAGAAAAGGGGACGGGGTGAAGAAGGGACATGGTGGGATTTGCTTAGTTCCCTGGGAATGCTTTGTTGATAGTTGAAATGGGATTGTTTGTCAATCTGAGTATTTGCTTTCATTCATTAATAGTGTATAGAACTGTAGTTGGTTAAACTTTATTATATATCTTTAATAGTTGAGTGTGTGGGAGTGTGTAGAGGTGTGGGTGTTCCTCAGGATTTTCCATATACAAGATCAAGTTGACTCTAATAGGCCATTTTACTTCTCCATTTGTAATCTGTATGTCTTTTTTATTTGTTTTAAAATTATTTTTAAATGTATTTTTGAGATTATAATATAGTTACATCATTTTCCCTTTCCTTCCTTCAGACCCTCCCATAAACCTTGATCTCTTTCAAACTCGTGGTCTCTTTTTTCATTATTTGTTGTTACATGCATACTCGCCTGAACACCTCCTCTCTGAGGACTAGCTTTCAGGTACCAGAAGGTGCATACAAGCTTCCAAAGATGGGAAGTAACCAATAACCCTGCGTAACTATGAGCCTTTGAACCACAGCGACAGCCAGCATGGTGTGACAGCCTCAAGCATGCAAGAGTGGAACACACAACTTGGTTGGTTAAGTATGTGTATTTCCATGTTTATTGTGAAGTGGTTTTGATTTTTTAAGAATTGTTCATTCTGAACCTCTTGTGATGATATAGACTATGAAACTCACTCATTAATTTTTAAATGTTAAACCAACCTTGTATTTCTAGGATAAATTCCACATAGTTACATTGCATAACCTATTTTTTTTTTTTTACACGTGGGTTAATTCAGTCTGTTAATATTTTGTTGTGGATATAATTTTTATTCTTAATATATTTTTGTGAAATTTTGGTGTTTGGCCACTAGTGACCTCATAGGCTGAGTTAGGGAACTGAGTCTGATTTTAGAAGCGCTGACCAAGAATTATAATTAATTTTTTCTAAGTTTTTGGTTACATTTTGTATAAAACCCATTTGGGCCTAAGCTTTTTTTTTTCCTGGTTGGTTTTTGATTATTGGGTGAGCTTTGGCAGCCTGTGTCTAAGGGGAGAGCTCACTAACTTGTCATTTTCGCTCATCTCAAAGTGTTTCCCAATTTCCCTTTTGATTTCTTTGGTTCATTATTTATTTAATGGCCCATCATTTAATTTGTGTTAAAATTTGAAATTTAAGCTAATGGCTTATAATCCACTTACCTGTGGCAGCTGGAGAATATACTTTGTATGATTTTAGTTCTTTCAATTTATTTGCTTGAGGTTTGGCAACCACGTGAATTGTCCTAAATAATGTTCCATGTAGCATGTGTGTTCTGCTGTTACTGGCCAGAGTGTTAGAGGCCTGTTCTAACTGTCTAAATATGTCACCCTTTCATCCGGTAATATAAGGAAATACATTTTTAATGTATCAATGAAATTAGTACTACTCCCCTCCACACACACACACTTACCCCATAGTTCTCTTTCATTTTTTATTGAGAGGATTTACACAGTGCTGTGACTTTTAGGAATACATATAAAGGTTGTATAAATTCTTGTATTCTTCAAGTGGACACATTTTTCCCCCTTTGGGGATAAAACCCAGGAATTCATATACACTAAACTGTAGACTGAGGTACAAATGTAGTCCCATAAACTTTTTTTCTTATAAAATTAATGATTTTGGGACTGCCAAGATGATTCAGCAGAAAGGGTACTTCCCACCAACCCTGATGACTTAAATTCAATCCACGGAAACTTGTTGTGGAATACTTAACTATATAAAGATGTGATACATTTGCCTATGCTGTGGAATGTTACTTTAACTATGTGAAGGTCTGTTACATATGTTTCTTCTGCCTTTGTTAGTGATGTAAAGAAGTGTTACATTTGTTTCTTCTGCCTTTGTTAACAATGTAAAGATAATGTTACATTTGTTTCTGCTGTATTTGCTTAATTATGTGTAGATGTGTTGCTGTTTCACCTTTCTTCCCTAAGGCACCTGATTGGTTTAAAAAAGAGCTGAACAGTCAATGGCCAGGCAAGAGAGGGACAGGCAGGGCTGGCGGGCAGAGGGAATAAATAGGAGGAGAAATCTAGGCTCAGGAGAGAAGAAAGAGAAGAGAAGAAGGGGGAAGGAGCCAGGCAGCCACCAGCCAGGCATGGAGACAGTAGGAAAGTAAAACATACAGAAAAAAATAATAGCAAAAAGCCCCAAGGCAAAATGTAGACGAAGAGAAACAGATTAAAATAAGAGCTCAGATAAAAGCTGAGCATGCATAACCAATAAGAACTCGATGGCATGATTTGGGAGCTGGTTGGTGGCTCAAAAGAAAACGCCTGCTACAGAACCTGTATGGCAGAAGGAGAGAACCAGCCCCCTCTGACCTACACACACACACACACACACACACACACACACACACACACACACGGGGGGGGGGGAGAGAGAGAGAGAGACAGAGACAGAGAGACAGAGAGAGATGTTTAAAAACATAAAATTGAAAAGGATTCTAGGAGAAATGAAGTTAGACAGTAAATTAGATAATGAATTAAACTGTGTGAAGCCTAACCCCTTAAAACACCATCACATACTTTTCCAACATGTTTAAATCATGTTTCTACCTCTCTTCCTCTTGTTGTGTGAATATAGTTTTTTTCTCCTTAATTCTGTGTGTATGTGTGTGTACATGCATGTATATGGGTCTATGTGTGTGTGTGTGAGTGTGTGTCTGTGTGCGCGCGCGCACGTGCGTGCACGTGCGCACATGATTGAATGTGTGTGTGGTGGCCAGAGGTTGATGGCAAGTGTCTTCTTCTTCCATTCTCCACTTTATTCACTGAGGCAGGGACTCACTGAACCTGGAGCTCGCTGATTCCATTAGTCCAGCTAGTCATCTTGCCTGGTGGATCCCAGCTCCACCTCCTGAGCACTGGGATAGTGGGTAGGCCATCATGTCCACATGGCTTTTTATATGAGTGCTGGAAATCTGAACTCTGGTCCTCATGCTAGTGTGACAGTTGAGTTATCCATGGAACCATCTTCCAAGTCCTCATTTCTTCTACCTTTAGCTTTTTTTTTTTATTTTTAAGTTTTAAAGAACTATTGATTCGAAATATCTGACCTTAGAAATCCTAGCTGTCTGCCACATCACACTCAAAGAGCACATTCACCAACACTGTTTTAAAATCTAAAATGCAATATTCTCTTTCTTCCGGCTGATTGGAAAAGAGAATATTTGTTTTTAACTCTTATTTTTTCCCCAATATTGTCTGCAAGGTAGAAAGCAATTCTGCATAGACTTAAAACCATTAATCAACTATTAAAAGAGGTAAACTTGTTGTCTTATGAATTAATTCAGAATTTAAAAAATGATAAATCATAGCTTTTATTATGTTTCTATAGCTTCAAAAAATAATCTATTTTAAATGAGAAAACTAATCATTTAACAAATGTGTGTTGCTTTGGGAAAACAATGTTTACATATATCATAGTCATAACCTTCAATATTCTAAAAAAATAAAATTCACCACACCAAGGTTGAGGATTTAGCTCAGTGGTAGAGCGCTTGCCTAGCAAGCGCAAGGCCCTGGGTTTGGTCTTTAGCTCCAGAAAGAAAAAAAAAAATTCACCACACCAAAAATCCACTGAGTACACACTAAAAGTAAGGCATTGTGTAAAGCTAGTTACATATATATGCCACACACACACAGTACATTTGTGTGTGTGTGTGTGTGTGTGTGTGTACCATATCTAACTGTTGGAGACAGGCTTTCTCTACATAGCTCAGGCTAACCTCAGACTGGGTTACACTTGTGTACCAGCATGCCTAGTACCACCATGTGTTGTTTGAAGGCAGGTTCTGAGACTTATGTCTCAGTTTTAGTACTGAGGTTATAAATACTGGGTTCCTGGTTGTGAGACTATACTGATAAAGATAGTAGTCAATGCTGTTTATTGTTTACCCAATTTTACTTAGAACAGATGTGTTTTGGATGCTTGATTCAAATGATGATTTTTGTTAAGTTTCTCATAATTTAATGACAGTTGGGAATAGTGACATATAACAATAAGAGAATATTCTCTAAAAACATATGTCATGTGAGTGGATTTTTTTAAAAATAAAAATTGGTTTGCACATTAGATATAACTAGGGAACTCTCAGCTCTTGGGATGCATGTTCATATATATTATTTCTTCTGTTTTTATTAGTTTTTTTGAGAATTTCATATAATTTATTTTGGTCATATTAATCTCTCCCCCATTCCTTCCAGATCCATCTCAATTTCCTCTCAAGTTTGTGTCCTTTTTTTTTTTTTTAACCATCAAGTACAGTTTTGCCACCTGTATACTCTTGTACATATAGCCTTCACTGAAGGGATGGTTACTGACTCTCTGTGGGAGTCTGCCAGAGTCCAGCTCCAACCTGGTCCCACCTTTCGAAGTGTTCTTGGGTGTATGAGAGAGGAATGAGGAAATATTAGGTAGAAGGAGATGATAAGAAAGATAGAGGCAAGAATAGCTTTGGGAGGGCCCTGGGTCAATACCCAGCCCCGCCCAGAGCTTTATGCAAAAGGGCTTTTATAACATGCCAAGGGAAGAGGCAAAAGACCTCCCCCTTGCTAGATCAAAGCACACCATACAGCCAAGTGCAGACCCTTTCCAAACACCTGGTAACCACGCCCATGGCCAAATCATCCCATTATGCAGCCCTCCTGGGTAAAGCAAGCTCAGATTCTCTGACCCTGAGTAAGGTCTCACTAGGAAACCTCTGTGGGCCTCCACAACTCTCCCTTTCCCAGAAGCCTCCAGGAGCTCTTGTTAGGGGTGGGACCCATGCCCACCGTCCTCTGGAACATTGTCTGGCCTTAGTGTGTGCAGGCCTTGTATATGCTGCCACGACTATTGTGAATTCACGTGTGCAGCTGCCCTGCTGTGTCCAGAAGACACGGTTTCCTTGCAGTTACCCACCACTTGGGTCTTTACCATCTTTCTGCCCTCACTTCCCTATGACCGCTGGTTCTTGGGAGGAGAGAGTGTGACAGAGATGGTCTCATCTAGGGCTGTCACTCCTGTTTTGTTTCATGTTTTTCTCATCTGATGCTCTTCTAATTTTGTCCATTTTATTACTCTTTTTATTTATTCACGTGTTCATTTGTCTAACATGTATATCTCATGTTCAGCTGCCACGTTTACTGCTCTAGTTGGTGGTATGAGCCTGGGAGAGTGGGGCCTAGAACTGAGGTGGAGTAAAGCCTCATGCAATAGCCAGAGCATCAGACAATTTATACTGTGGGGGTTAAGAAGAGTCACCTGAGAAAAGTATTCAATCACACGGCAAAAACATGTCTTTCCATAGAGGCATACGAACAGGTGAATCATCTGAAGTTAGCTCACTCTTAACGGCTACACCTGGGAGGAGCGTACAAACACATTCCAAGAACAATTCTGTGTTTTTGAAGAAACTGAGGTCACAAGACTCTTGCCTTGTTTTGGGGTTTTCTCTCACGGCTCCGTTCTTGGACTGTGATCGAATATCCATGTATATTTTCAGCACTTTATGTCTTTCATCCAGTGTCATCTCTGGCATATAGTATGTGCCCTCATATGATCAAATAATGTCAAGAGATTTGCCTCTAAATCTGGTTTTAACGCAAATCACTTACATTCTGTCTTAGTTGGCTGCCTTGGGTGAGGTAACAGTGACATCTTGCTTATAATACATCGAGTCCTTATAGTAGTCAAAGTGCTTTCACAAGACTCACTGAATGATTTCTATGTCCCAGCTAATCCTCTGGGTATTAAAGATGTATCTGTGAACCCCAAAGGTAAAAGCTACTGCTTCCAATCTTTATCCTTTGGCCACCAGAATAGTTGGCTCTTTTGTGGGGTAAGCCTGTGTGTAAGCACCAAGCACCTGGCTTTGGCTTCAGCAAGTGTCAAGATTAACAGAAGCAGCTCAAGGCCAGCACCTCCCTGGAGCTCATCCGTGGGAGCCGAACATCACAGGGCTGCTGTCAAAATGGAAACTGGAAAAGTTCTCATGCTTCTGTTGTTCTTCACCTGAAATCTTCACAAACAATTCTGAGTCTTGCTTGTGAAGAACTAGAGAAGCAGTCCAATGGGAAGTATGTATTGTTCAGAGGAGAGCTCTGCCTAACCCAACTCCCCAAAACCTCGGAAAGCTACCCAAGAGTGGCACTGTGGGGACTCTGTCCTGAGAGAGACCGTGGACAGGAACATTGGCTGATCGTGGTGGGCAGCAACTCTGGAAGCTGTTTGGACAAAGTCCAGCAAAGCATGGTGGAACACACAAGACCAGAACTTCTCGTGGTGTCTCGAGGAAGATCACATGCAAAACTGTTCATTTTGAATTCCCAGGATTTCAGTTTAAATAAAAATGACTGAAGGATGATTCACAACTTTAAAAGAGCCCCTGCTTCCAAGGAGATGATAGTGTGTGATTCATGTTTTGTGTTGGTGAGCTAAGCAAATTTGTGTTTACTTACTAATAGAACCTGTGTGCTGTTAGGCATCTGTTAGCGCTAAACCGGCCAGCGAGTCACAGAACCAGATGCGTGGTGTTCCCAGTGGCCTTTCCTGCTTCCACATGTTCCTCTCCATTAGGTCAGAAGTTGTCAAAGAAATGTAAGGCCTACTTAATTTAACATCTATAAAATAAATAGCATAAATGCAAATTGCTGGCATGTTTCTGATTTTAAAATCATACCACTTCAAGATACCTTAAAAGAGGAAAAAGAGCATGTAAGTTAGAACTGCTTCGTTTAGATCGGGCTTGCCATTTTTTTAAAACCTGGCTTACAGGCAAGCCTGTCGGTGCCTGGCTTCCTGTCGTTAAATGTTCAAACACGGTATATTAGCATGGAACTCCAGACAGTCCCTACCCTGGATAACATATTAGTTGCTAAGTAAGGAAAATTCTTATGCCATCTGCCACCTCTTCTAAGGTGTGTTATCACCCAGCTCATTTTCTAAGTCAACACACCAAAGGAGCCATAAGTCAATTATGGTGCTTTGCACATTTTTCAACTGAATAAGCATGTTATAAGGGAAAAACCTCCTTTGTGCCAGTTCTCAATTTTAATGGATGCCTTAGAAGATGATTTTTCCTTTGAACTTTGTTTCTGTGAGATAATCTTTTATTAACTCAAGTTACCTAACATTCAAATGTAGATTTTGTCTTTGTCAGGAACTTAGAGCTCTTCTTCATTGCTGATAGTAAGTCACTTCGGGGAGGGGGGGGGGATCAGGTATTTATATTAGTCTAAGTGTGCCAGCTTCTAGAAAGAATTAAAGTGACCAAAAATATGCTTAAGCTTGCATAGAATAAGCCAGGTGTGGAAATACATCTACTTGGCAGAAATGACAAAGTAATTTCTTGATAAATCAGCCATACCAGCCAGGCATTCGATAGAAATCTACTGGACCTTTTGTTCCACTACAGGATTGTATTATGGTTTGAATGTGAAGTTTCTGCTGAAGGCTCAGGCATTGAAGGCTTGGTTCCCAATGCAGCGATGTTCAGAAGTGAGGGTTTGGAGAAGTGATTGGATCCAGAGGGCTATGCCTTCATCAGTGGAGGAGTCTGCCCACAAGTGCATACTTTGAAAGCATGGTTGGGATGGCTATGTAGTTGGTGGTTGTTGTTGGGTTTTTTTCTCTCTTTCTCTTTTTACTCTTTGTGGGGCCTGCCACACAGCTCCCAAATAAATCACACGGAATCTTATTCTTTCTTATGGATACCTGGCCTTAGCTTGGCTTGTTTCTTGCCAGTTTTTCTTAAATTATCCCTTCTACTTTTGCCTCTGGGATTTTATTTTTTGTTTCTGTATACCTTTCTTTGCTTCTTACTCCATGGCTTGCTTGCTGTGTAGCTGGGTGGCTGGCCCCTGATGTCCTCTCATTCTTGCTCCTTGATCTTCTCTTCCCAGATTTCTCCTCCTATTTATTCTCTCTGCCTGCCAGCCCCACCTATCATTTCTCCTGCTTGGCTATTGGCCATTCAGCTCTTTATTAGACCAAGCAGGTGTTTTAGACAGGCTTCAGAGTTAAACAAATGCAACATAAAGAATGCAACACATCTTTGCATCATTTAACAAATGTTCCACAGCATAAACAACTTCAAATAGTATTCCACAACAGCAGTAGGGCAAAGAGATGGCATGTAGTTGTGTAGTTGAAGGACATAGATCACTAGGGTTGTACTGTTGGTCATTGTATCCTGTTCCCTGACTCTTCCTATGTCTTGTGTCTGCTTCCTGGAGGTGATAAGCTGGGTGGTTCTATTCCAGCACTCTTCATGGGACCAAAGGCCCAAGTGACCATGGACTGAAACCTCTCAACTCATGAACCCAGAGTCTTTTCCTTTTAAATGGTTTATTTCAGGAACTCTGCCATACTCTCCTATTGCTCCCATAAAGAAATGCCCAGCAGTGGGCTGGAGAGATGACTCAGCCATTAAGAGCACCTATTGTTCTTGAAAAGGACTTAGGTTCAATTCCCAGCACCCACGTGGTGGCTTACTCACTGTTTATAACTCCAGCACCAGGGGATTCAATGCCTTTTTCTGACCTCTGTAGACACCAGGTATACACATGGCACACAGTCATACATGCAAGTGAAACACTTAAACACATGAAAATGAAATAAATCTAAAAAAAAAAAAAAGTTAAAACAAAATACCTAGCAAAGGCTAGCAAGATGGCCCCGTGAGTGAAGACTCTTGCCGCTGACTCTGGTGACCTCAGCTTGATCTCCTAGGACTCACAGGGTGGAAAGAGAACTGACTCCTGGGAGCTGTCCTTGGATGACCACACCTACTCCATGGCATTCCTTCAAATCCACCCCACCCTCCCCACCCCTGCCAACGACAACATACATGTAAAAAACAACAATGAAAGCGACTTAAGGGAAGAAGATGGATTTTGGCTCACAGTTTGAGGGTACAGCCCCATCATGGCGGAGAAGTCAAGGTATAAGGACATTGAAGTCGCTGGCCACATTTTGTTTATAGTTAGAGAGAGCAAGGAAGGCTGATCCTCAGCTTGTGTTCTCCTTTCTAGGCGGTTCAGAATCCTGGTCCAGGGAATGGTGCCCCCCATGCTTAGGGTGAGTCTTCTCACCTTAGTTAACAAGTTAATCAAGACAATTCCTCACAGGTGTGCTTGGTGTCTTGGCTTGTATGGGAGTCTAGAGCTTGTCAAACTGACCACTACCATTAGCCATCACAGCAATGAAAGGCTGGCAAATACAGATGACAAACATTTTTCAGAGTGTGTCCACTCAAGTGCTTAATTGTTCTGTGTGTGGATGACCACATATGTGCAGTGCATGTGTGCATGGAGGCCAAAGAACAACCTTTGGTGCCATTACTGAGGAGCCATTCACTTTGTTTTCTGAAACAGAGTCTTTCACTGGGTTGGAGCTTAGCAAAATAGGCTAGGTCAGCTGGCCATCGAGTCCCAGGGACCCACAGGTCTCTAACTCAGTTGTTCTGGTTGAACAAATAGTAGGGACCTATTAAGTCAGATACTCCTAAGCATCAAGTGAGGAAGGCAAACCCTGTCTTTGCCTCCAGAGAAATTGATTTTTTTTTATGGAAATAGTCATGGGTGGATAATATAGATACTGGGCTAGCTTCATAGAAGGTTAAGCCTAATCAGAAGGACTTCTTCCTTCCTGATAAAGGGAATGGCAGATGTGCAAAAGGAAGAGATTGACATCTGTTTGAGAACTACACAGTCCAAAGATCTGAGGCTACAATACACCCCACCGAGTGGGAGGAATAGGGGAGAGAGAAGGCAAGAGTCACTGCACAGGCAAGTCGAGAGCAGCCTGGGACTGGCTCGGGCTGTACACGTTACCTTCTGTGCATGGAGGGATGACACCCATGGCCTCACACGTGCCAGGCCAGCGCCAGCTCCATCACAGTGCTATCCCTCAGTCTCCTACTAGAATTACTGTTGGTTGGGATTAGTTATAAAACTTTAATGCAGATTCACTTACTTGTCTGATTCAGTAGCAAGGCATTAAAGGGAGCAAGGTAGCAGTTAGGAACGCCCTACTCAGCTCTAAGGGAGACCAAAAAAAGTCTTAGGTGGGTAGAAGCCACCAAGGCAGCCCAGAAATGGGAACAGCTGTTCGTTCAATCAGGGAAAGCTAAAGTTTCCCTAAGCAGTTATTTTGAGATTTTTCTCCATGCCCTCCCTCCTGATTTGGGGAGTGTTTTATCTTTGTGTGTTTTCCTGCATTCTAAACGATATGACAACATAGATTTATTATAAAATCAGAGTTCAGCAATGTCAGAGAAAGAGATGTACATCCCCTTTCCTTCTTCCAAGATTGCAGAGCCAATGAAGTGGGAGCTGGAGGCACATGCTCGGATTTGACTTTACAAGATAATGCTGAGGTGAGAGTTTTGTCTTCTTGGATGGACCTCTCATCATCAGCGTGCAGTGAACAGCTCCAAGAGTTGGAGATGAGCCCTTGAATCACCAGGCATTACCTCCTGGCAATCAGTGAGTAAACCACAGTAACTCACTCTTTGATTAAGCACCGTAAGAACCATTTCCTTGAAGGAATCAAGTGTCTGCTTAAAAATGAACATCTCACACCAGCAGTGGCAGCTGCCTCAGATGTCTAGGCGATCCCACGTTGCCGAGCCTCATTTCTTCAACCAGAGGTGGCATCAGAAAGGAGGATGAGTAAAAACTGATCTACAATTTCAAGTAGATGATGCAGCCGGAACTGCTGCTCAGTGGTGGGAGTGCTGCCGGTTGCGCGTCTGCCTTAGATGCCAGCCTTGGCAGCGGTCAAGAAGAGTACGATGCAGAGCGGCTATTGATCCTGCTAGCATCTATTTAATGGACATGATTCATTCCTTAACACTCACTTCCTGATAAATAGAATCAAAGTCAGAATGATCGAGTGCCGTAAAGGGCCAGTGTCTCTGGCTTCCGCATTTATTTCTCATCCATAGATTTGCTTCAGCAGTTACGTAGCAGCTGGGTGAAAGTTATAACATGAGCATGTTTGGTGACAGGGACATCCATTCATGTCCCTAAAGCTGCAATGGGCCCCAGACTGTCTGGACCCCCTATGAAAATATAAGACAAGCTGCTTACAGATGAGTAGTGATTAGACATTTACATTTTTGGAAGCTTATGAATATTTAACGTGAACAATATCTAATTAGCATTCTTCAGATGAAAGTAGCATGGCAAGGAACATTTCTAAGCATCATACCATTCTGTACTTCAGCGCTGTCTCCTAACAGACCCTTTCGTCAGAACTATTACAGAATTTGAGTTGGGTGTGTGCCCTTCCCGTGTTTCTGCTGCTTTACAGGCCCACGTGTTAGTAAACAGCAAGTGGGCATGTGTCCAGCAACACCAGGAAAAAAAGAGGGAGGAAAATTGTCTAAATAACTCCCAAGCCCTCTAGTCTATCACCGACTGCAGAGTGTTATTGTTTCCCTAAGGCAGCTACAGTCGCAGACAGATCTGCTCATTTAAATCTGTCTTTCTTGGATCGGTGTCCTGTGTGATATAGCATTCGCCTATTATGCAAACAGAGACACTGATGTTAATTACATGGAAATTGATGCTTACTGTGAGTTTTTACAAAGAGTAATTATTTCACTGGAAAGGGATCTGAAGAGGGCTTCCTCATCTTTACAAGCTTTGGTTTGGGGGTGGATGTGTCTGATTGCTGGGTTCAACAGAGAGAAGGAATCTTTGAATTAGATCTCCATTCACGGACTTTTCCCAGATAAGAGATTACGTCGTCATTTGTACTGCTTGCTTCACAATCGTTGACTCCAAGGCTTTGTGGAGCTCACTTCCTCTCAGAATTACTGCTGACTTTATTATGCTCTAAGTGTGCTTCGACACATTAGCGTAGCCTTCCTTGTATAGACTGCCTTCCCTTGAGGTCAGTGGTCCTGTCTTTATTCCCTTTGCAAATCACTAAAGCATGATGTTTAGTTCATAGGAAGCGTTCAAATAAAGTTAAAGGAAATGAATTGTGCACAGATGAATTGTCCTTAAGACAAAGGAAATCGTCTGTCCACTTTGCCATCTCTGAAAAATAACAGGTATTTTGACTTACATCATAGGTATATGCCCAGGATAAATGTGCAATGGTAGGAGAGTAATCACACAGAGGTGATTATTATAGAAAATTCAAAGAAAAAAATCTCCCTCTGGTTCTCTCTGTGATGTGTCTGCATAAAATCCCAGTTTTGCTGACGGTGCGTGTGCCTGAGCTATCTGCTGCCACCCCCACTCTAGGATCTATATAGCACTAATGTTTTACAAATTTCTCATGCCTATTCAATGGCTGCTCTTCAGAGTTAGTAAAACCTTAAATTTTAATTAGGAATCAGAACAAAGGTCCATGGCTGCCTCACTGCTTGGACGGAGGCAGGTTGAACATGATTACATTTTTGCGACGTCTGTTGCTCATTTTAAAGGAGAGAGCCAGTAACCGTGGGAGGCCAGGTGCGTTTCTCCATCTGCTGCCCCAGTAGCTGAAGCTACTCCATCAATGCTGATTAACATGCTCTGGCAGGGGCAGGCCTCTTTAGAAATTAGTTGAACCGATTGAAGGCCTTACTGTTTTCTAGGTTTCTAGGCCCTTCCTCAACTTGATTTATGCCCTTGGTTAGGGGATCATGAGGGTCCTGACAATCCTATTGCGTCTCTCTACTCCTGGGATTTAAATTTTTCATTTAGAGTCTTATCCCACCTTTAATATATTTTTATCCTTTGATTCAGCAAGTCCACTTCCAAGAATTTAACAGAATGAAATTGCCAGAAATATAGTCAGTTATCTGAGTATGAATCACTTATTATAATGTGATTGTAATACCATAAACCTGGGAGCAGCCAATATTCTTACATAAGAGGCTGATTAAATAATGACACAACTACAGTGGAATCTTCTGCAATCACATTTACTTAATAAGATTAGGAAATACACATTATGTAATATAAGGTTAAAAAGCAGAATAAAAATGTTTATGCATTTTTAAATTTTATAAAACTATATGTTTATATGCATACTTTTAGAAAATGTGTTTGTTTGGTTAGTGGGTCATAGATGCTTGCAAATACTTATCCTATTTCAACTTATCTGTATCTTCCAGGTTGTCTGTCATCATATGAAGAGTTAAATAACAATAAACTAGCTCAACGACTTTTTATAACAGACAGCCAAAAGACAGAGAGATTCACATGCAGAAAACTGTGGGAACATCCTTAGGAGAAAGTGAATGTCCGTGTGAGAAGGAGGAGTGATAGATGTCAAGCCACCAGGGGGGGAAAGGAGTGGATTTGAGCCACCTCGGCCCTCAGAAAGCAGTGGCAATTTCATGTCACGTTGAACAAATCCAGAGCTCAGGACTGAGGAATGACGACAAGCTAACGTCATCAGACGACAAGATAAAGATGAATTATCTTGAACGTCGTAAGGAGTCAGTAGTGCTTGGCTCTGACCCTTGGAGCAGAGGAGTCAAGAAGAGAGATGCTCGGTCAGCAGGTGGAGCCAGCTGATGGAGGGAGGGTGTGGAAGCTGGGATGGAGGCACAGCTATGGAGGCAGCGAAGAATAAAGTTTACTTTCAGGCACACACACAATGATGGAAATACAGCGGTGAGTAATACTCAGAGACTCAAGCCCAGAAACCAGGTCCTATTTATTTATTTATTTTGTGTGTGTTTGTGTATGTATATGTGCATGTGTGGGAGTGAAGAGAGAAGAACAATGTGGGGTGTCCCATCTCAGAAGCCTTTGGTTTTTTGAGGTCAGGTCTCTCGTTGGCCTGGGGCTTGCTGATTTGGTGATCATGGCTAGCCAGCAAACCTCAGAGACCCTGCTTCCTGTGCTCCCCTGGCGCTGGCATTGCCGACACTCGCTGCTTGCCTAGCTTTTCCGTATGGGTACTGGAGATGTGATGCAGGTCCTCATGCTTGTACTGTCTGTATTTTACCAACTAAGCCATCTCTCCAGCCCCCAGAGAAACTTTAAAACTAAGTTGTGGTGGCCCACTGAGGCTTAGTGAGACCTTACTCAGGGTCAGAGAATCTGAGCTTGCTTTACCCAGCAGAGCTGCATAATAGGATGATTTGGCCAGGGGCGTGGTTACCAGGTGTTTGGAAGGGTCTATGCTTGGCTGTATGGTGTGCTTTGATCTAGCAAGGGGGAGGTCTTTTGCCTCTCCCCTTGGCATATTATAAAAAGCCAAGCTTTTGAATAAAGCTCTGGGTGACCGGGTGTTGACCCAGGCCCCCCCTGAAGCTATCCTGTGTCTCCATCTTATTGTCTCATTTTATCTTTCATTTTCTCATTCCTCTCTCCACCCTCCAAGAACCCTTCAATAGGAGGGAGCAGGTTGGAGCTGGACTCTGGCAGACTCCCACACTAAGTCCACTTTGTTCGTCTGCTTGGAACCCTCCTGCAGCAACTCATTTCCCATAGCATAAAAGCTGTAGTCATGATTGGGGATTTAGCTCAGTGGTAGAGCACTTGCCTAGCAAGCTCAAGGCCCTGGGTTCTGGGTTCGATCCTCAGCTAAAAAAAAAAAAAAAAAAAAGCTGTAGTCATGAAATTTAACTCTTAAAGATGTGCCTGTGAAAAACTGGTCATAGGTACCATTTTGTTCTTGGCTTCCATAAGATTCTTGGATTCTACAAAGATGACACTTTCCCTGATGCTATTGGCCACACTGGCTCCCTAGGACTCCCAAGAGCTCTGACAACAAGCCTGGAATCTTGGAACAGACAGCAGACTTCATCCAGAGGTGAACTTGATAAACAGATCTGGCCGGGTCTCACTCTAAGGTATGTGGAATGCACTAAAATGAGTACTCGGGTCTGGCAGGTAAGGTATATATGTGTCCTTGGGTTAATGTCAGTTTTGTGACATCAAATCTGTTTCAATTGATGAACATCATCAGTGTGCTTGGCTGCTTTTTTCAGACTTAAGTAATGATCCTGTGTGGGAGACTTCCCCACCTGCATTTACTTACCCTCTTAAGACCTGAAGGAATACTAGAGGCATGCTTGCTATCAATTAATTGGTTAGGTCTATGAGAAACAAGGGCCCTGCAAGAGCAGAGCAAGGAGAAGGAAGTGTGGGGGAGACAAGGGTGATTCTCAGGTGGTGATATCAGAAAGTGGTCCCTGGGAAGCCCCGGGAACTTGTCAACATGGTTTGTGGCTGAATTCCAACTTGTTCCACGGATGCTGTGAGAATCTCAAGAGGAGGCACAGAGCCCGGAACACCCACTTCATACTGATTGCACATTCAGGAGCCTGCGTTGAAATCTATCTCAGCCTTCCTGAGGTCGGAGTCTGAGTCGGTGAGAGAGCTGAGAACCCTGGCATCTGTGTGCCTTTGACCTATTTGCTAAACCATCCGGAGCAAGGTGTATGCAGGCAGAGTGTGTTTAATTTTAGTGACGTGAAACCTGAGGCTCCATCTTTGCAACCTAAACATCGACAGCCACGTGAAATGCCTGTTCCTTTTCCTTCTTACTGAAGGGACATTTTCAAATAATAAAGGATTTAAAGATGCTTTCCTAGACACTAACAGTTTTCTAAAGCAGCAGGTTGGGCCTTATTTAGATGTAAATGAACTCGAAAAGGCTGGATTAGAAACTGTCCCAAGCATTTTCAGTCACAGCCTCCCCTGCTCTCCTAAGCCAACCCAAAGAAATCCAGCAGTAAAAATATGTGCTTAGAGCACATCAAAAACGCACACCAAGGAAACCACACTAGGAATAACTTTTTGGTTTCACCTGCCTGTTGTTCCCAGTCTTAACTCTGATAAATAAAACAAATCAAATGATAAATAAAACAAATCAAATGCAACCAAGACTTTGTACAGTGCCTGACGTGGTGTTGTCCTAAGCCAGTGGTTCTCAACCTTCCTCATGCTGTGTTCCTTTAATACAGTCCCTCATGTTGTGCTGACCCCCAACTATAAAATTATTTTTGCTGCTATTTCATAACTGCAATTCTGTTATTGTTATGAATCATAATGTAAATATCTATCTGATACACAGGCTATCTGATACACCCCAACAAAGGTGGTGACCCACAGGTTGAGAACCACTGTTCTAAGCCCCACCTTCCCAGGCAGACATAATTTTGTACATCTGCAATTTGTTACTAAATAGCTACTTCTGCTGAATGTGGCAAAGAATAAGGACTTTTGTGGAGGCAACTGCCAGTTTGCTGTCCTCTATGGCAGTTACTGGACAAACCTGCTTCTTTATATGTAACTGCAAATTAGCTAAAATAAGTTTCTGTTTAGTGGCTCACACCAGCTACATTCCAAGTGTTCAATGTCTATATGTGGGCAGTAGCTCTCAGATTGGACATTTATGTTGAGTCTTTTCATCACCTGGGCAGTATTGTCAGTTCCCAAGAAATTCAGGTTGTGCTGATCAACCCCCACCCAGCAGTTCCAAACAACTTTGCCACTTACTACATAGCAAAGGCCTGGGGAGTTCATGTTCTGACAGGGGAGTTTAATGAAATGATATGTGGAGAGCCTGAGAGGCTTCCTAGTGAGAACGTAGGGTCAGAGAATCTGGGCTTGCTTTACCCAGCAGGGCTGCATAATGGGATGATTTGACCAGGGGCATGGTTACCAGGTGTTTGGAAGGGTCTGCACTTGGCTCTACATTGTGCCTTGATCTTGCAACGGGGAGGTCTTTTGCCTCTCCCTTGGCATGTTCCAAATGCCTTTTTCAGTGAAGGACAAGGCTGTTGGGTATTGACTCAGGCCCTACTGAAACTGTCCTGTGCTCCTGTCTTTCTTCTTATCATCTAGGTCTCTCTTTCTATCTGATATTTCCTCCTCCCTCCCTCCTCCACCTAAGAACCCTTCAAAACTTGGGAGCTGGACTCCCACAATGATACACTATAAATGCAATCACTTTCTAAAGAAGAAAGGGGGATGTGATATGGAAATATAGGATATAGATATGATAGGATAAAAGGGTGGATTATGGAGCCTATTTTTAAAGAGCAACTTGTTTAAAATTTTTTGTTTGTTTGGTTAGTTTTTTTTTTTGTTTTTTTTTTTTTTTTTTGTTTTTTTTGGTTTTTAGAGACAGGGTTTCTCTGTGTAGCTTTGTGCCTTTCCTGGATCTCGCTTGGTAGACCAGGCTGGCCTCAAACTCACAGAGATCCGCCTGCCTCTGCCTCCTGAGTGCTGGGATTACAGGTGTGCACCACCACTGCCCGGCTTAAAATGTTTTATATTGGTATAGATTTTAGTTTATTGATATACATTTAAAGTTAATTTTGTTATACTGTATATATATTTCTACTCTTGTTTGAGATATTATGTTTATGTAACTCTTTTTTTAATTTCTTTTTTCTTTTTCATTTTTTGAGCTGAGGATCGAACCCAGGGCCTTGCACTTGCTAGGCAAGCGCTCTACCACTGAGCTAAATCCTCAACCCTATGTAACTCATTTAGATTGTAATAGATAATTAAGAAATACAGATTAATTAGTCTTCTATGATAGTCAAATTTATAGTCATGTTAAGTTTTCTAGGTATACATAGATATAATTCAATTAGTTAGGTAATCTTCAAACACTTCCAAGACCTACAGAATATGGCATTTAAAATGTTTCAAAAAATTTAGACTTTCTGGACAGTGAGACATGTCTGCTCCTGGCAGCACCAATTTACTTCAGAGAGGAGGATGGGCATTAAAGACATTGTATATGGAGTTTATCTTCTTCATGGAAAAAATAGCCATTTGGGCAAGAAATTGTTTTTGCCTGGACTGCTTGATCGACTGGACATGCAGGACCCATAGGAAGGTGACCACTGAACTTTGCTTGACAAAATGGTCCTTCAGGGTCCTGCTTCACAGAGGAAACTGCCAGACATTCTACAGGACACTGAGAGAAGTGACCAAGAGACTCTAGCCCTGTGGGCTGAAGACAAATGCCCAAACTTTACAAAGGAACATTAGGTGACTGTCCAGGCTACCAGCTGTCTCTGTCTACTCTTGCAAGACTCCTGAAAGTTGCTTTCATCCTTCTCTCATTTCTCAGGTAATATTATATCCTTCTGAGGTCTTTGATGTAGTTGAAGACTAAATAGTTATAATTTCCTTAGTTATGATAAAAGATAAGTTAGATATGAAACCTTAGACTCGCAAATATAGGAAAGATAGGATATATTCTTTAATTTTGCCAAATACAAATAGACTAGATATTATAACTGTAATTCTTGCTTGATAATTGTTCTGTTGTGTGGAATTTTACAATGTTAAAGTTAACCTTCCCTTAAAAAAAAAAAAAAGAAAAGGGGAAGTACTAGGGATGCTGTGAATGCATTGCTCTGATTAATTGATAAATAAAACGCTGATTGGCCAGTAGCCAGGCAGGAAGTATAGAGTAGGCGGGTCAAGGAGAGAGGAGAACTCTGGGAGCTGAGTCAAGAGACACTGCCAGCCTGCTGCCGTGAGATGTAAAGTACTGGTAAGCCACAGGCCATGTGACAACTTATAGATTAATGGAAATGGGCTAATTTAAGATATAAGAACAGATAGCAAGAAGCCTGCCATGGCCATACTGTTTGTAAGTAGTATGAGTCTCTGTGTGTTTATTTGGGCCTAAGCAGCTGGCCACAGGGCTGCAGGAGCTGAACAGAACCAGAAAACCTTTAGCTATAATACACTAGTATTCATTCATTCATCCAAGTATTTGTTGAGCAACTACTACATTTCCTGGCTTTGCTTGTCAGGTGAGCATAATATTTCAAAGAAAACCCAGACAGAAACACAAAAATTAGAGTGCTGTTTGAGCTGAGATGGCACTCAATGACATATATGTATATATCTATATCTATATCTAATCACAGTGCTTTTATCTCAGCTGTCATACTTCCACCACTTCCTGTTTTCATACATCCAGGAGCTTCCTACTGCAAAGATTTGCTGGATTCTCTGCAGGCACCAGCCAGGTGTCTCACAGTTCGGTTCTTTCCTGGGTGGGACTAGTTCCCTCTGGTAATGGGACAGTCTCAGAAGACTCCCATCCCATGCAATCACAAGGCCAGGTTGTCATTGTGCTTCTGAGCAGCTGGCCACCTGTAATTCAGCTTTTGCAACGCCCCCCTACACACACACACCAAGGGTCTGTCATTTGTTTGCCTGCCTCTCAGAACTCCGAACAGTTCACTTGGTGAACAGCCTACTGTGCACAGTACAGTTTAGGAATCCCAGGTTGAGGAGTTGTGTGTGGTGAGGGGCCAGGCAGGCAAGCAGGGATCTTTCACATTCTCTCTGCTGTGCCCACCTCCCCTGGAGCTGTCAGACTCTGTGAATCTTAATCCACATTTTATGAGGACCGATCACATAGGCATGATGGATTATTAATTCAATATCCAGCTCCTCCCCCACCTCTCCAAAGGATAAGAGGTGAGGATAAAATTCCAAGCTTCTAGCCATGGTCCTTCTGGTGAATGGCCTCCACTTAGGGGGTCACCAAAAATCACCTTGCTGGAACAAAAACCACTCTGGTTACTCAGGGCATTCCCAGAGATCAAGAGCTTTTTTGTGTGCCTTTTGTTTTGTTTTGGTCAGGAGCCACGGTCAAAGACCAAATAGCCCCCCAAAATATACCCTAATGTCTGTGCGTCTCAGGGAGTCATAAAGGTTTGACGAGTGGGCTGAGAGCCGGCGACAGAGACCGTGATCAACACTAGTGGTTAGAAATGAACTTGGGGGATGTGACCAGGGCTCCCAAAGTGCCTTATATAGAGACTGTAATTGTGACTCTTTCGCTTTTACATTCACTGTTAGGATTTGAAATATTCTTACCATCCGATAGTCATCCTGTTAGCGTGCATTTGAAGGCGGTCCAAAGGATAGTGCTAAGAAAAGAGGCCCAAATTCAGTGTGTTTGGAATAGCAATTACACATGCTAAAATGAGGTCAAATACCTTAACATTGTGCTAGTCATTCGGGAGGAAGCATGCTATGGAATAAGAAATAATCTCGAGAAACTATAAAGCAAACATTAAAATAAAATTAGGCAATAATGGTAATAGATTTGTATACTAAGAGAATTCATCTCTCCCTGGTTTCCATTTATTCCTGTGGGAAAATTACTGTGGAGTTATGCCAGGCTTCAGGATTACGGCTCTCACATGAGGTGGCTCTGCATAACTTTCTCCAAATGTACTTAGAGGAAAAAGTCCATTTTCACCGAAAACTCCTACAGTTTGGCCCCAGGGCGCTCTGCACAGCCTTCTCAGCTTGCAATTCAGTTCCGGCCTAGCACACAGTAATGAAAAGTCGACGGCTTCTCTCCCACCAGCCATTTTGCCCTGACTTTGGGTAGGAGCTCTGGGGATGAAGGATCATGTGTTTCACACCAGCTCAGGAAGTGAATTCTCGTTAGTCTAGACCTCACCATGCTGTTGAATCAGGCGTGGGCTGTTTATTCCAGCCAGAAATTAGCATTGCATGTGATCTTTTTGGCCACGGTAAGTTTAAATTTTTATTTTTGAAGAAATGGGTAAGTCTAGTCAGTGCAGAACTTAATTTGGTTTTATAGTTGAAAAGAAGAGAAACCCATCTTGCCCCTGATGTAAATGAGAATACATTTAGTCTTTCCACTTCGCTACTGACTCGGAGAAGAGTTAGCCAATACAAGAGACGAACACTGAAGAAACTGGGGGATGAAACAAACGCAAAATAAAATGACAATAACAAAAATGCAACAATAGCAGAGGGCTGGAGAAATGCTCAGAGGTTGAGAGCATGGACTGTTCTTCAAGAGAACTTGGGTTCGATTCCCAGCACCCACATGGCAACTCATAACAGTCTGTAACTCCATTTCCAGGGAACCTGATGCCCTTTTCTGTTTTCTGTGGACACTGGGCATGCATGTGGTGTACAGACATACATGCAGGCAAAATAACCAGACTAATAACAATAATAATAATAATAACAATAATAGTAATTGAACAGAAGCAATGGCCCTGGCTATATTACAAACCTTTGAGTCAACTTACCCTGAAGCTTTCCCTCTAGCCTTTGTAGTCCTGTGAGTTAACAAACGCCCTCATTCTCTGAGCCCAGCTCAGTTTAAGTCATGTAGGTGCTGCAGAAAGCCTTGTGGCTGCTCCATTAACAGATGCTGAGAAATAAATGCTCACTTCCTTTCCCCTCCATCACTGTTGTCTTTAAAGTGATCAAGACTTAATCTGGGGCATTAGTGATCGAAGTTAGTGACACATGTGAGGTCCTGGATCATTCAACTCCCTGCATAGTGGGGACGGGGAGGGTGGTGGTGTTAAAACACAAAGCCAGGACATGAAGCCAATGGAATATTGTGCTTTTCTCACAGCCTACAGCAAGTTTTCTGTTTTTCCATTCCGTGTTTTTTAAATCACCTTATTATTTTATTATCAGTCCCCAATGACTGGTAACTCACTTCTAAATTGATTCACGTTGCATATAAAGTGAAACCCCTCTAGGACTCAGTTTAATTACTAAATTCTGATTGCTCACATAAATAAAGGGCTCTCTACGTGTGCAGTGTGGGCACTGCTGACCTCAGATTGGTGGAAACACTTGTGGCCCCACTGCTGGTCAGTGACGTGCATATGAAGGGCTTCGGATTGCAATAATGTTCTCAAGCAGGACGGGGATGTTGCAGAGTCTCATAGTCTACAAAGTACATTATTGCTCCCATTTGTCCTAGATATCTATCAGTGAGGTCTAGTTCAACAGAACCTGCAAGTTTTCTCTCAATAGAAGAGGCTGAGAGTATGACTACATTCATATTTTATAGCTGACACAAAAGCATTCATCGAAATGAAATGTGTGTCAGTTTGGACTCTTTCTGGTGTCAGTGATGGAATACACAATCTAAATTCTTTGTTTGTTTGTTTTTTTTAATCAGAGATGGGGAATTCCTTGGTCATGAAAGAAAACTGCAGAAATTTCATTTAGAGTAGGTTTTGCTGGCAGACCTGAGAATCCCACTGTACTCAGCTACTCTCCAAAAGATGGCTCCATCCTAAGACTCTATAAGCTGTTCCATGGGCGGCTACAGTGTCCTCCTCCAGGAGTTCAACCAAAGGAGGTTCAGATCACAGGATCACCGGGGCTGGTCAACCTGAACCAGCAATTGTGACCAAGGGGCGGAATGGACAGGTAAGCTAACTAATTTCCTCAACCCTTGCATTCAGTGGTAGAGTCAGCTCAATAGGACATATTCATGCCTGGTAAAGGTGATTCTAAATATGAAGATAAAGCGAGAAATCCACAGAGTCTATTTAATGAGCAAGGGAATTTGTTAGGGGGTAACTCACTTCAGCACAGGAGATTTATTGTAGGATCCAGGAAAGCCGAGCTGATCTTCTGCCTGGTCCAAGCTCTGCCTGGTCAGTACTGGCATCCAAACCACCAGGGAATGAAGAGAGAGCCACGTATGTGCATCCCAGGTCTTAAGGGTCCTGAGCGGCCATGCCCCAGGGGTATGTACTTCAAGGTCATAGGCAGGTATAGCAGTCACCTGCTGCCTCTCTAGGGGTGGCCCTTCATGGCCATAGCTAGAACAGCTACCCACTACACGAGGATGTCATAATCCTTATCTCAGAAAAGAGTTGTGGAGGGCATGATTCATGATAGAGGCCATCTTTCATTCTTGTTTCTAGACGCCAACAGTCTGGGGGTGGTCAAGCCACACTCCCCACGTGCTCAGCTTTTGAACATAGAGTTTCTTACTCAGTTGCCAAGTTCGCCTTTAACGCGATGTCTCCGTCCTTCCTTCTACCCCTTCACAGATTCCTTTAGTAAGCTCAACTCCTGTCAAAGCTCGTGTTTGCCAACTTGTCAGCTCTCTCTTCTTGCTCATTCTCCTCCTCCTTCCATTTCACTGGCCTCACAGTATAATTCATGTAAACCAGCAATGGCTAGGCAGAACAGAAGAATTAGAAATATTCCGTGGGAATATTCTATGGTTGACTAATTTTGATTTTCTAGAAGACAACCAAACCAGAAACTCAAAATCTTTGAAAATAAAAAGTAAGTGGACCAAGGAGAGCAGGAAGAGAACCTTGGCAGAGCCAGTGTGAAGAGAAGGTTTGCTTTTTCAGAACATGGTGGGGATCAGTTTTGATATATTTGCAAGTCTTAATTTGCTTCTGGATGACCTGCCTTTGTCCAGTGTCCTGAAGAGGGGTTGATTTCATTTCTGAAGTTAGTGATGGGAATGTAAGGACATTTTTGGAATATTAAAATTGCCAAGTGCAAAATTTGCTAAGCTTGTAATTTGGCTTTTAATCAAATGGTTTAAAAATAAAGGATGCTTTAAATAAAAGACCAAAATAAATCGCTTACAAAAAGTCCCATATCAGTCCCTGTCCAGGAGCCTAGCTACACAGTTAGAGCACTTATTCCCTGGTAGTGCTAACATGGGCTGCATTTCCTCCTTGGCTAACAGGAGTTTCCTTTCTCAGCTGGGAAGAAACAGACTTCCTCTTTTTTGCCAATGAAGAGCATTTTTCCTTCCTCCCCTCCCCTCCCTTTCCCCTCCCCTCCCCTCCCCTCCCCTTCCCTACCTTTCCTTCCCCTCCCCTTCCCTCCCCTTCCCTACCCTTCCCTACCTTTCCCTCCCCTCTCCTTCCCTCCCTCCCTCCCCTCTCCTCCCCTCCCCTTCCTCCCTCCCCTTCCTCCCTCCCCTTCCCTCCCTCCCCTTCCCTTCCCCTCCCCTTCCCTACCTTTCCCTCCTTCCCTTCCCTCCCCTCCCCTTCCCTCCCCTTCCCTTCCCTCCCCTCCCCTCCCCTCTCCTTCCCTCCCCTCTCCTCCCCTCCCCTCCCTTTCCCCTCCCCTGCCCTCCCCTCCTCTCCCTCCCTCCCTCCTTCCCTTTGAAAGGCAAATGTTACATGGGGTGAATTTATTCATCCCAAGAAAGAATCCAAAATCCTGTAAGGTAACTGTGGAAATATTAAGAAAAATGTTGAACTTGGAATTACAAAAGTTTGATTTTAAATTTAGGCCTGTCATTGCCTATGACTTTAACCTTTCCTAGCACAATTTTTGAAGAAACTAGAGATGGGACAAAGGGACAGAGCGATTAGAGTCTTCCAAAGCTGGATAGATTTATGGCTATTCTCTAAAAGCTTAACCGTTCTATGTAGATGGATGCTTATTCAAACGTATAATCACTTCGACCTACATGACCTTACCTTCCAAAAAATTTCCTAAGACAGGAATTATTTATTCTAAAATATTTGATATATTAGAATAAATGGAACTTGTTTATCGTCCCAGTGATAAGCAGTCAGCTCCGAGAACTGCATGTAACCCAAAGATGATGAAGATGGAGGAATTCTCATAGGTACAAATCCAGATCTAATTGGGAAATGTCCAGGAGCTGTGCCTTCGAGCCCCTTAGCTCGGAGACAGAGAAAGAAGTGTAATGAACTTGGGAGGAGAAAGTGTTCCATGTGCCAAGTTGGGATGTTTTACATTCCAGGTCCCTTTTAATAATAGCCTTTCTAGTTTAAGGAAAAACAGGCCTCTTCTGGCTTTCTTTTCTTTCTATGTTCCCTCATCTCCTATTTATGAAGTTTTCCATACAATACAATGAAATTTGCTTGAGAGGGATGCACGGATCACTCTGGGAAGGGGAAATGGATGAGATTTCCTGAGTAAACTGGGGGGTGGGGAGAGAGGGTAGGGGGGGGGGGGTGAGAACATAAGGGAACAGAACAGGGACAGAGTGGGAGAGCAATGAAAGAGATGTCTGTTTTTTGAAGTGGACTGCCATTTTATATTCTCACCAGTAACTGCGGGCTCCGGTTTCTCCATCCTTGCCAAAGTCTGTTTTTGTTTTTAAAAGCATAGCCATCTTGGTAGGTGTGAAGTGTCTCATAAGGTTTTTGGTGCATGTATTTTTATGAGTTTTGATTAGAATGATTTTTATAGAGTCTTGTGTTATACTTTACAGTTAATAGTCACAGTTACAATTTATGAAACACTTTTGGAAGCAGTACCTTGTCTTGCTTTTCTTATTCTGTTGTAGGTATTTTCTAACTGAAAGAGAGAACTCATTATAATATCTTCTTCAAAATCCTCTAACAACGTCAAGTCTTACACTAAGGTAGGAATAAAGCCATGATTTGTCAGGAGGGCCCAAAGTCTGGCAGCTTTAATATCCCTTCTATGACTTCTTCTCTTTCCAATCACCTTGATGCATTACCCTTCTAGAACGTGTATCGTCTGACTGTTCTTTAAAAAGGAGTCCAGTCTGCCCATTTTCTCTCAATTATCCTACTTACCTGTGTAGACTGGTTATCCGAGTAATATGGGCACATGACTAGGAGTGATATTCCTTTCCCATCTCTTCTTCTCATGGTTCTCTGAAATCAACCATGCCTAATGCAGTCTGGGCCTTTCTTCTCCTTCTATTATTATTTTACTTGTCACTTTTAGACACGACCTAGACTTTCTCCTATAGTAAGTGAGAAGTGAGATACTGACTCACTGTCTACCACTTTACTAATAAACTTAAAATCAATTATCACACCTTCAGTTTTTGTTTCATTAATCAGAGACATCATCCTTGATTGCCCATCTTATAAGGTGAGAATCTCAATGCCTTTATTTTTCTATTCAGTCCATCTCCATTCCTTCCCATTTACAAACTTCTAATACCTCCAGTTTCACATTTGCATTGTCAAAATTGATAACATTTATTGTCTGTTCTATAACCAAAAGACATGCTTTCATGTATTGTTTAAAGATTGTATTTAATGCTGGGCGGTGGAGGCACACACCTTTAATCCCACCACTTGGGAGGCAGAGGCAGGTGGATCGCTGTGACTTCAAGGCCAGCCTGGTCTCCAAATCGAGTTCCAGGAAAGGTGCAAAGCTACACAGAGAAACCCTGTTTTGGGGGAAAAAAAAAAAAAAGATTGTATTTAACATTTGAAAAGCAATAAGCACATTATTATTTTAACTTCATAAAAATTAAAATAATAGTTTGGCCAATACACAAGTACAGAGACATCTCTCTGATATTTCTGTTTATTTGTATATCTTTACTTTCTCTCACCCATGTTTTATAGCAATTGATGTAGAGATCTTTCACCTCCTTAAACTTATTCCTAGGTAGTTATTGTAAATAGAATTTTTTCTTGATTTGGAGGGGGATATAATTCATTATTAAAAAAGAAAATGTTAGTCATTTTTGTACATAAACTTAATGAACCCATTTATTTTGGTGTGTGTGTGTGTATGTGTGTGTGTGTGTGTGCGTGTGTGTGTGTGTGTGTCTATGTGTGTGTTGGTACAATGCAATCTTTAAGGTTTTCTTTCCTTTTTCTTTTTTGAGACAGGGTCTCACTATCTAGTTCTGATTGGCCTGGATCTCACTATGTAGACCAGGCTGGTCTTGAACTCACAAAGGTCTACCTGTCTCTGATTCCTGATTGCTAGGATTAAAATTGTGTGCTACGTTTCTCATTCAAACTACTACAATTAGTGAGTGTAAGAATGGTTACCAGAGACCATGGGAAGAAGTGGGGGCAGGTGGAGACTCAGAATGGCTAATAGGTACAAATACAGCGAAATGCTAGAGATAAGTTTTGATGTTCTATTACTCTGCAGAGTGACTATAGTTAGCAGGAATATAGTGTATGTTTCAAAATACTTAAAAACAAAGAAAATTGAATAAATCAAATATTTTTAAGAAAAAATAACCAAAAGACTTTGAAGATGTTTTTATACAAAGAAATGATGAATGTATGACGTGATGGACATGCTAATTATCCTGGTTTAATCACTATACAGTATGACCATTTATCACATCGTACTTCACAAGCATGTATATTTACTTTCTGTTAAATAAAAACAGAACAGAGGGCTGAGGGATGACTCAGTGAGTAAGGCACTTGCTGTGCAAACATAGAACCTCACTTCTAGTCCCCAGTATCCAAACAGCTTTAATGTCCATAATCCCAGCACTAGGGTGGTGGAGACAGGCAGATTCTGAGGGCTTCCTTGAAAACTTGTCTCAAAGGCAAGTGATGAAGAAGACAGTGGACATTCACACACACGCGCACACACACACACACACACACACACACCATACACACACACACACAACACACACATACCACACACACCACACACATACATACATACATACATACATACATACATACATACATACATACAAAGAATTCTTCAAGAGAGTTGGCGACATGGGCTTACCTGAACTCACAGTTCTGTCCTCTGTCTGCAATACTGTAGCTCAGCGCCACTGTGCACTGTTACTTCCTTTGCTCTCTCAGCCCCTCCTGCGCTTTCCAGACCGTTTGTTTCCTTAGGTGTATTCCCTGCATGTCTCCAGTTCTTACAGGCATGTACATACTCTCTTATCACTCTGGACTGGGGCTTCTTCCTTCATCAATAGACATCAAGAAGGCACAACCATGGAAGCGAGAGAGAGTATTCTTACCAGATACCTCATCTCTGGCATCTAGATCCTGGACTTCTTAGCCTCTCAAACTATGAGGAATAGCCTGATGAACTTCTTACTTCTCAGATATTTTGTCAGAGCAATCTGATCGGTCTAGACACTGACCTCTCAAACAAATCACGCTCTTTGTCAAAACCTTTCTTGTGCTCAGGTCCTGGCCACACTGTCACAAACACATCATCCTTCGGTGTCTGATTTTTGCCCATGTGTGATCCATTATCATGAGTTAGATGCTCAGCTCTGCCGTTGTTCTTGGTACATAGCAGTTCTTTGATGTATGTGAAACAGATCTGAATGTCTCTCTCTAGGATTTAGGATTGCTGGATTTCTTACAGTAAACTGTAATCTAAATAGTACATGTATTTCTTGCAGAGTTGACGGTAGTAGAGAAAATTAGCCCTGGGCTTGGGTTGGGTGTATGAGCATGAGAAGGGGGCAGAGAGCCCAGCTGTAACTTTGTCAAGGGTGATGCCTGTAAAAGGTCACTAAGGAAGGCATGGCATTGTCTTCACATGAGGTGCTCAAGAAGAAACGATTTGAGTTGAATATGAGAGGTTTCCAGAAAATCTAGAGGACACTTCTGAGTGAAGCAGACTTGCTATGGGCGATCGCACTCCCCCCTTTACTAAGTATCAGTGAACACAGGAGAGGAATTCATGTGTTCTGCTAGTCCTTAAGTGTGACCCAATTAGAAGGGAGCCTTTACTGGCTTCTTCTAATGCCTGGTTGTTATTAAGAAATAACAACAGTAAGAAGAAGAGCTGCCATTTACAGAACACTTACAGTGGACCATGCCCATGTCATGTAATGTCTGTGACAAGCTTGTGAGGTAAGGGATACCAGCATCCCCTTTACAGATGAAGAGATCCCTTATCTCAGAGCTTTAAGGAAGCAAATTCAGATCTAGGCCTGTGTGATGACAGCATCCATGTGTTGAATTAATATGCTAATTTATGTCTTCTGAAATGTCATGACTTAATTTCTCAAAAATAAAGTTTTTACCTGGGACTTCTGTGCCTTTCCTGTTCCAAGCAATGTTTATAATCTTGGTCCTGGATTTTATTATCTAGTCTGAATGTGAGATGATGTCTTATTACTTCTAAGAATTGAAGCAGGTTTTGTGTATGTATGTATGTATGTGTGGTGTGTGTGTGTGTGTGTGTGTAGCAATGTGTGTGCACATGGAGAACAGAAGACAGCCTTGGGTACCGCTCCTCCTCTGTCATCATTTACTTTGTTCTTTTGAGACAGAATCTCTTGCTGACCTGGAACTAGACTAGCTGGCTGGTAAACCACAATGATCTGTGGGAGACAACATGGCACTGACCCCAGCGTTTTTAAAAACTAAGGTTCTGTGGAGTTGTACTCTAGTCCTCACGCTTACAAAAAAGCACATCACCAAATGGGCTGTCCTCTTATCCCTGCACTAGGTTTTTGTTTGTTTGTTTTTGTTTTGTTTGTTTGTTTGGTTTTTGTTTTTGTTTTTTGAGACAGGGTTTCTCTGTGTAGTTTTGGAGCCTTTCCTGGACCTTACTCTGTAGCCCAGGCTGGCCTTGAACTCACAGAGATCCACCTACCTCTGCCTCCCAAGTCCTGGGATTAAAGGCGTGCGCCACCATCGCCCTGCCAGAGATGGAGTTTTTGTCTTTTTTTCTGTTTTTACCGTCGGAGCTGAGGACCAAACCTAGGGCCTTGCACTTGCTACAAGCACTCTATCATTGAACTAAATGCCCAACCCCCTCCCTGCACTAGTCTTCTGATATCCTAAAAATGTCACTCTGTGAGAAGGAAAGGGCACCATCCAGAGAGGACTTCTTCTCCCAGGAAAAGATTCCACAGAGTTCTAACAACTTGTCAGACCTCCTCACAGAAAAGCCCAGACAATGGTGGGTGAGAGTAGGCAGGACCACACCATCCCCACAAAAGACTTCACATACTTTATCTGATGGTCTGGAGTTTAGCTGTTGCATTGTATGGGCTGTTCTGGAAACTGGCTTTGTAGCTCAGCCTCTGACAGCCTGCTGACACTTACCATCTATGGAGATAGAAGACACCCCCTGCCCCCCCAACCAGAACCGGGCAGCGTTTGTCATCCCAGAAGGATTGTCTCCACAGTTGTCTTTTCAAACTGTGGCTGGGACAGAATTCCTGGCTAAAGGAAAGCCCACAGTGTGGTGGCGGCTCATTACTATGCTGACTTCACTGAGCTAAGGGATGCCTGGAGAGCTTACACCTAAGACATCATTTCTGGGGATCCCAGGAAGAAGCTGGCATTTGGAATGGTAAACAGTAAAGAAGATCACCCGTGACTGAGCACCAGCCACTCTGCCGAGGGCCTAAGCAGAATGCAAAGCTGGAGTCATTGCTACCGAGTTTGGCGTGAGCCCCAAAGCCAGGTTCAGTTACTGACTCTAACTAGGAGAGCCCAAATAGTGGAAAGGAGAAAATGGAGATTTAGTCAACGCAGCCACTTAGAGAAGAGCAACAACAACAACAACAACATCCAGAGACTCACCTAAGTTTGTCTTGGGGCCCGGGAGTGCCGGTAAGATGGTAAAGGACCTGGGATGCATGTGCACATCTAGCGGTTCAGGTGAAGGTGTGGTCCCCCTGCCCTAACCCAGCATTATCTAGGCTTCAGTCTCACTCTGTAAGGTGCTTTGGCATGAGAACTGTGTAAAAGCTCTTTGGGGAGAAAAGGTCCCCTCTGGACGGCGCCATTCCTTATCCCATCATGGGATTCTGAGAGGAAAATTCTCATGCAGGTGTGCCGTGTTGGCAGGCAAATAGTCGGATGGAAAGGCACAAACGCCTCTCTAGACGACGTTCATTTCAGCTGGGCTGGTTACACGATAGCACATCTAGCTTGTTTTTTGAGCTGGATATTCATCTTCCTGGCCTCAGACAGTGGGGTTCTGGCCATTTGGCCTTGGGACTTAGGGAGTTACCCTGCTCTCTCCTCTGGTCCTCAGACATGGACTGTGCTACACCAGCTGTCCTGATTCTTTCTCGTGGATGGTTTATTGGCTACATACTTGTGTGAGCCAGTTGTCCTGTTAAATCTCATCTAATATGCCCGCAATGTTCTGTTTTTCCTGGAGAACCCCAATAGACAGAGTCTGGAGAGTCTATTTCATATATACCAGCTTCAGCTGTGTTTATTCCCGTTCTTGTTGAGTTTGACCATTTCCCCTTTTCCTAGCTGTCCATCTCAGTGAGTTGAAGATATATACTTATTTTAAGTTCGTTTCAAAGACACAAAACCAACAGTAACAAAAAAAAAAAAAAAAAGAGAAGGGGGGTGATTTATTCCCTCTTATGACAGCTGTGAAGAAAGCCCCAGCTGCAGCAGGTACTGATTAACAGCACAAAACCTTAGTTACACCCTGGGTGAAACTGTGGGGAACTAACACACATCTGCACAGTTGCCGATCACTGTGGAGGGCGTTGTTAGGAAGGAGTCTGAAGTCCTTTCAAGCCCCTGAACCTCTTTCCTCCCTTAGCAGGATTTACTCTGGGGATGACCAAGTAGGAATATTCTAGCACTGCTGACTGGCTATCTATCACTCACTCTGTCATTCCCACCCTTCCCTCCCCACCCTCCAGAACTCACTCTGGCCAGAGTTATTGAAAAGATGGGCTCAGAGGCAGCAGAGGTCACCAGGCAAGTCTTGTTCATGATTCTTTTCCCATGCCCTTTTCTGTCCATATGGCCACCATCTCCCCCTGAGAACAGATAGGGCCTCTGGCCACACAATTCACCACAAAATATTGCTTCATATTGCCATAAGGAATACACCACTGCTAGGCTATGAAATGCTACTGTTACATCCTTCATCACAGACCCTTAGGTTGCTCTGCACCACAAAATAAGATGAAGCTGGCAGGCTCTTGTGCAGGCTACAGAGGCCATTCTATTTATATTTGTATGGTGTTTCAAGCAGCTCTGCTTTACAAATTAGCTTTTTCCCTTTATGAGAGACTTTATGAGATTCTCTGTATTATTATCTCCACTCGCCTCAACAAGAATGAATTTCCAGTCTTTGGACGGTAAGAGAAATTTAAAGTGACCCCGTGTAGGCACAATCTAAAGGGCCATAACTGCATTTTGGAAAAAGTGCAGAAGGCTAGAAAGTTTATTGATTGAGACTCAACATAGCAGAGATTAAAACAGATAATAAAACTACAGTCATTTAGCAAGTACAAAGTACAGCAAAAAGACAAACTCATAGAACAGGAAGAGAATCCAGCACCTATAAAATGTTAATGGATGATATTGGAAAACATGAGAAATCAATCAGAGAGGTTAAGATTGCCTGCTAAATGGTCTGGAGAGATGTGGTAAGAGAAAAAAAATCAATTTAGATTTCCAGCTTATGATATGTGAATATTTATTCCAAAGGACTATGTATAAACTTTTAACAAAGACTGTAAGTGACTGGTCTCTGGAAGAGAGTGGGTCCCCTTGGCATCAGAGTAGAGATGAAATTGTGTTTCATCATCATCTGCCTGTGCAGCAGGGTAGACCTTCTGAACATGGAAAACCAGCTAAGCCCTATGGGTGTTAGCTTTTCTATATAAAGAGCTGATACAAATGGACAAGAAAAACACTAATACCCCTGTAGGAAAATGTTCAAAGAACATTAGTTAAGGGAGGCTATTTCAGACACTAATGAAAACATGAAATCAATGTTTAACCTCATCTGTACTCAAAGAACTATAATTAAAATGTTGAGATGACCCCCCCCCCCGCCCTGTCAAATCAGCAAAATCTTTGTATTGGTTGGGTCTTCCTGAAAGGTAGGGAGAATACTAAGTTTTATTTAGTAGCAGTGTCCCTGGAAGATAAAGGAGAGATAGATGAAGCGCCTTCTGTCAAGAATCTAGATAGATTATAGATATTCTATCATACATCTTGGTCATCTATCAAGAAAAATCAATGGACAGTGCTAATAATCAAGTATGTTTCAGTTAATTGTCACAATAATTCTGTGTAATACGTGTCTTTAAAACAAATTTATTTACATATACAGCATTATTTCTTGATTTGTATACTAGAGAAGGAGCGAAGGCACAGAAAAGAAAGTCCCTGTAGTAAAGTGGAACTTGAACCTGCAGGCTGCTCTGGGGTATAGGGCCTTAAATCTTGTATTTCATTATTTCTCAAGTATAATATAGAATATAAAGCAACTTTTAAAATGATGGGAAGCAATATTTTCGTGATGTTGGAAAATTCTCATGGAATAAAATCAGAAAGGACTGAATTTTAAGTTGTCTACTTATTGAGACTATTTGGGGCTAGAGAGATGGCTCAGCAGTTAAGAACACTGTCGGTGCTTCCAGAGGACCCAGGTTGGGTTCCTAGCACCCACATAGAGGTTTACAATCATTAGTAACTCCAGTTCCTGAGGATGGAGTGGCCCAGTGGTTATGAGCACTTCTTGCTCATGTAGGGGACCTGGGTTTGGGTTCCTAGGACCCACATCAGGCAGTTCATAACCATCTGTAACTCCAGTTTCAGGGGATCCAGTCCCCTCTTCTGGCCCCTGTGGGCACCGGTACATATGTGGTACACATACATCTACTCAGGCACACAAACATAAAATAAAATAATTTAAATACAAATTTCAAAAATTAAAAATAAATTGTCTATGTGATAAAAAAAAATCTCACCTATGTATGATACATAAAATACTGGAAGAGAATAAATTGTTCATGGTAAGTATAGTGTGAAAGATGGAATGTAGGGGAAACAATTCACCCTGGGCTTTTCTGGGTTTGGCTCTCAAAATCCCATTTTCTGGATACTCCTCCATGTTGTGCAAACCAGAGTGACTAACCACACCACGTAATTTTCCCTTTCATTTTTTTTTTCAATAATAAGAATCAAGCCTAGCGCCTCAAACATGTGAGGAAAGGAGAGCACTTCACCCCTACCCCATCTAAGTTGGTGTGTGTCCATGAGCAAATGGTAGGGATTGAACCTGGAGCATCATATATGGTAGGCAAGTGCTCTACCACTGGGCTATAGCACCAGGCTCCAATTTTATTTTTGTGTAGCTTAGCTTTCTTCCCCAAATGAGCAGGTACTAATTGTCAATAATTCAGGGGAAACAACCCACATACTTAAAACATGGATGGGGAGATGGTGCCCTTCGTGATATGCCTGTCACACAAACATGAGTGCCTGAGGTGGAGCCCCAGAACTGACATTAAAATGGAGAGGAGGTAGTGGGAGGAAAGAGAGAAGCTGAGGGTGGCAGCTGCTTGGACGTGGAATTCTGGTCCTGGGGAAACAGAGAGCAGCCAAATCAAATCTGCGACCTCTAGGGTCAGTGAGAGACCCTGTCTAGACAATCAGAATGAAGAGAAACTGAGAAAGACACCTGATGTTGATGTCATGTCTGACTTCTACATGCACATACACCCACACACAAACCTGTGCACACACTCACAGAAATAAAAATAAAAACGAAAAGCCCCAAACAGCAAGCAAACAAGCTTTTGGAAGAAGGAAACAGGTTTATTTTGGAAGAAGAAAGTTGTGGAATAAAATATGGCATTTATACAGTGATGCAGATCAAAGGAAGTGAGCAGGAAGCAGGGCATTTCCACTTTTTTCTTTTTTCTTCAGTCCAATAGCATGCAAATATGAACTCCTTTAATCCTCGTAGAAATGGCCCAGGAGACATGGAAATGGAGAAGGTGTCAATTGACTTGCTCTCAGGAGCTTGCACTCTAATAGATTTCGACAGTCAATAAACATCTTAAAATACCTACCTGTCGTGATGAATGCTCTGCATGAGAGAACTGGGGTGATAGAATAGGAAGCAATGTGACATGGATGCTCCAGAGAGGAGAGTTAGGGAGCGCCTGTGTGGATCGCTGCCATTTCCTGTGGCCCTGAAGGAGAAGCGGCCTTATAAAAATTAGGAATGCTAGCATCAAGCTGTGCCATGGGGTAGAGAAAGCACTCCCGGCTCCTCCTGTCTTCCTCGACCTGGAATTGAGACACAGATCTCTGGAGATTGAATTTCTTTGCACTGTACTCACTACTCAAATGAATTATAACTAGAAGATTATGTTCACATTATTGCAGCCTGAGAGAAACAGGACAGGGTTGTAGAAATAGGACTTTTTAATGAGAAGTTTTGCATATTGGCTAGCAGAGCCTTTTCTTTAATATATTCTGAAGATTCTATGCCATCAATCTATAATCATCACCAAATTAGAGGTGTTTAAAAACTAGACTGGGGCTGAAGAGATGGCTCAGAGGTTAGGAGCATTGGTTGCTCTTACAGAGGTCCTGAGTTCAGTTCCCAGCAACCACATGGTGGCTCACAACTCTCTGTAGTGAGATCTGGTGCCCTCTTCTGGCCTGCAGGCATATGTGCTGACAGAACACTGTATACATAATAAATAAACAAATCTTTAAAAAAATAAAACTAGACTGTTGGTTGTTTTTGAAGGGTCTCATTTTAGCATCACACTATTTAAGAGCCACATTTGTCTTGAATTAATAAACAACACAAGAGAATTTCTAATCTCCGTGTCCATAAAGGAGGACTGCAGGGGCCAGAGAGATTGCTCAGCCGCTAGCACACTTGCTGATCTTGCAGAGAACCCTGGTTTAATTCCCAGCATTCACACAGGGACTCACAACTGAACACCTAAAGATACTCTGGAACAGTCTCCAACTCCAGGGATCCGATGCTCTCTTCTGACCTCCATGGGTACCATGTGTGCATGTGGGACACAGACATTCATGCATGTAATTTAAAAACAAATGAATCTTTATTTTTAAAAAAATTGAAAATTGCAAATACAGTGTAGTGAAGGAGAAAGATACAGCTCCCCAACCGAAAGCAACAGAAAGTGATTGATGCTCCTGGAGTTACATCAGTAATGCCAACAACAAAGCTTTACTTACACGTTGATACGTTTGATAAGATATGTTAATAACAACCAATGAGATAATAGGACCTTGTCTTCTCATCAAGGTAACATGATAATTAGCAGAAGGAATTATTCAATAAAACAAGGTTCAAACTGGTCCTGGGAAGGAATTAGCAGGGATAACGTTTTCTCGGGTCTTGCTTTCCAGCTTGAACATCTAAGTGTATTCCTAAGGTCTAATCAGGTAAAAATTTAGGGCTGAGTGTTGGAATAGAGTAGCTGAGGTCTCAGGGCTAGTGGGACTATCAAGGCAGTAGAGCACATCTGCATCCGTGGCTTCCACATACACAGATTCAACCAACAGGTTAAATATTTTTAAAGAGGTTTGTGTCTGTACTGAACAGGCATAGATTTTCGTACTGTTGCTCCCTAAACGGTACAATAGAATAACCTCTTGCATTGCATTTGCTTTAAGGAAAGGTGATTGAACAGATGCAACATGGGAAGGGTGTTGAGGAAGGATGGTCACGGGGTGGGGGCAGACTGGAGAGGAGGATCACTTCTAGTGTTCTGTAGCATAGTAGAATAACTATGGCTGACAATAACGAACTTTCCAAAATCACACTCTCTCCAGAACAAAGAAATGGTTAACTGACTAACAAATACCCCAATTACCTTCATCTGATTATTACATACGTTCATGTGTTGAAATGCTATACTGGGCCTCATAAACAAACGCCAATTAAAAACAAAGGTACATTCTGAAAGTCTATGGGAAGACAGCCCACTGCGACACTCTGTGCCCGAGGACGGAGCACCTTTGCAGTTGAGGAAGGATGGAGCTTGGCCGGCACCAGTCTCGCATGAGCAGAATGAGGACCGTGCTATCACCCTTTCACGCTTCCCCCCTGTTCCTCCCCTTGCCCTTCTGAAAACCTCTTTGAGGGGAAGAATTCCAAGATGCTTAGTAAGCAGTTTTTATGCTCTAGCCTGCTTAGGAGTTTGAACCTTAAGACAGGAAATAAGCAGTAAAAGAGATTTTTTTTTTTTAATCCTCAGAAAAATTTTCTGTGCAAAAGATGCTTCTTGGGGGTGGCAGCTCCGGTGGGTATCGGTGTCTGCGGGCAAGGCTTATCGTAACTGAGAACACTGAGCTTTTCTTTAAAAAAAAATTCCTCAGCTGAGATGAATAATTGAAAACGCTGAGCCATTGGGGCTTCAAAGATTAATTTCTCTGTTAATGGCACAAGGTGATAGGGAGAAACAATCAAGCCACAGAAAAGTAATCAAGCCGGCCCAACTGGGGCAATTCACTGGATAGTCAAAGCCGCTGCGTCGAAACTTTGATCCTGGTTAGCTTTGTTGGAGGGAGTTTTAAGTTATTCAAAACTACAGGAACCTCCCACCTCCAACTCAGAACTGTGTTCTGATCTATAGCTCTGCTTCAACCCCTTCAGGTAATAAGATACAAAGTGCTATTTCTGGACACCGTGAGCTGCAGGATGACTACTTAATGACCAGTGTGGGATATTCCCAGAAGGCCGTGGGTATATTTTTAATGTGCTTACTTGATAGCCACAAGTCCATTCAGTTATATTAAACCTGGAGGCAGACCGTCTTACTTTGCTAAAAAAGAACAAAGACACAAGACCAAGTCCCAGCAAAGATGAGTTCCCAGATGAAAAAAGAGACAATGCCATTGCAGTCCACATTTGATAGCAGTTGGGGAGAAGTGGACTGAATTAAAATGCCTCTTTGGGATATAATTCTGGAAGTCACAGATACTGTCCTAGGTTCACAGTTAAAACACAGAGTCTGGCTGCATTGTATTTTCTTCATCAGTGAAATGTTCCTACCATAAAAGTGTTTTTGGTTTTTTGTTTTGTTTTGAGACCAGGTCCCATGTAGGCCAGGCTGGCCTTGACTCTGCTATGCAGCCAAAGACAGCTTGAACTGCTAATCCTCCTCCCTCTGCCTCCCAGCTGGGGAGGTGGGTGCGAGGCAGCATGCCGGCATTGCCATCTGCAGTTAATTTCTAAAACATCTCCGTGAATGTTCACCGGGATGACTCTGTCATTGTGAGCCGGGTTTTGCGTCATCAATTGCTCAAAGAACCGTGCCTTCCGTATTTGAGAGTTTCTCCCTGAAGTTACTTCGTTCCTACTCTGTTAAGGCATTATTTGAACTCTACTTACATTTGTATCCCTTCCCTTTGACTCTGAAAATAGGTGTCATTTTTCAACCTTAATACCCGAGGAAACAGATGAAGTAGCTCAGACAAGATTTACAAATGTCTCGGTGATAGATTCAAAGTCTAATAGAGGTTTCTTTGATTCCTAACCCCCAATACTAAGACAATTGTACTTTCCTAGTTTTTACACTGACTTTGCTTCAACATGGATGAACAGGGTCATGTGTCTTGTTAATGTAACTCCAAAGCAAATTTCCTGTGGGGTTTTTTCTCAGTATTTACTGAATTTAAAGATTTTAATTTTTTTAGTGTGTGTGTGTGTGTGTGTGTGTGTGTGTGTGTGTGTGTGTGTGTGTGGAGAGAGAGAGAGAATGACCGTGAATTCCAGGTGGGTGTTAGGTAATGGGGACCTTCCATGAGAGCAGCAAGCACAGAGAAACATGGAGCCATCTCTTCAGTCCACTACTGAATATTCTGTTACCAGTGGTAAAAAGAAAAATCCCAAGAAGGGCCTTGATGTACAGTCCCCACAGAGGATCCACCGTCCACCATCCCCTTACCCTTACAACTTGGCCCTCGAGCTCCGAGGCCCTCTGTGTCGATTGTCTTCTCTAAACATCACGTCATTTTGTCATCTCCATCCGTGTTATAGGTCGGTGGCTTATCCAAGGCCCCCACTCCTTCATGGGGGGTCAAGGCTTAGAACCTATGCCTTCAGACATCTAAATACTGTACTTACTGGAGTGATACTCAATAACACTATGAGCTAGTTCTCGTAAGTGTTAGACACTGTCATATATTGTAATTAGTACATGTACTAAGTAATTTTAGGTAAAATAAATAAAAGCATTAAAATTCCCAATAAAATTACTTTTTAAAAATAACCTAAAGAAAGTTTTACAAATTTTAAGATGCATGTACTTTTTTTTTTGCCACATAGATAGTGTGTAGTGTATGTCACATGTGTGTATGTGTGTGCCTGATACAACACACATATGTGCACATACATTTGGAGGCCAGAGGAGGATAGCTGGTGTCGTTCTCATTGCTTCCCACCTGTTTCTCATTGAACCTAAACCTTGCCACTTAGGCTAGGCTGGCTGGCCACAAAGTTCCTAGGATCGTCCTGGTTCTGGACTGTAATTCTGGGGCCACAGGCCCATACAGCCATGCCCAGCTTTTCACATAGGCATTGAGGATTCAAACTCAGGTTTCTTTCTCTTCATGCACATCAAGCAGTGGGCCATCTCTCCCACAATCCGTGGTTCTTCTAAACACCACCACTGCTCTTTGCCTGTGAAAAACATGTGAGGGACTGGAGAGATGGCTCATTCTGCCAAGCGTTCACCACACAAGGATCTGAGTTTGGCTCATCGGCACCCACAGAGAAACCATGTGAGTCAGCATGGGTCTGTAACCACAGCGCTGTAGGGCAGAGACAGGCAGATCCCTGGAGTTCATTGGCTAGCAGGCTTGGCCAAATCAGGAAACTCCAGGCTCTGCCTCAAAAAATAACATAGACTGCAATCAAGAAGGCCACCTGAGGTCAATCTCTGGCCTACACACACACACACACACACACCCACACACACCCACACACCCACACACACACACACACACTCACACCCACCCACTCACATATGAAGGTATAAATGGTAACCAATATTCAGAAAATAAAACACAACTAACTAAACTAAATTAAACGCTGTCTGCTATCGACTGGACTACATTATTTGTTTCCTGTTGTTTGTAGATAAGAACCCATCTTGGTCTTTGAAAAACTCTCTAGAGACTTCCTACGGTCTAAAGACCCTGACATGAGTTTTTCTACAGAAGAGCAGCACTTCAGTTGCGGCTGAAAACATCTGAGAATGGCGTGGTTTAAATCGTGCTGTGCTGCAAGGGTGAGGCAGGTTGCAAGGCTGAGCAGATTATTTCCCTCCCCACATCTCAGTTTCCTCATTACATAAATAGAGTAATAATAATGATAATGATAATAATAATAATAATAATAATAATAATAATAATAATAATAATAGTACCAAGCTCATAGCACTGGTGTGACAATTGCCCAAGATGAAATAGAAGTGTTTAGCCCAGCGACTGGCTGCAAGCTGTGCTCAGTGTCACGTGATAGCATCTGTAATTCTAAAAACGTTCTTTCTCCACCCTAACTCGTAAAGTCGAGGTAGATAGTAACCAGACAAAATCAGGGGCTGTGTCTTTGCTTTCAGGGTGAGCTAAGTAAATCGGGGACAGAGGACAATAAATGGATGTGTAGCACTTGATTCATTTGCCATACCATGTAATTATAAGGAGAAGAGGAAAAGGCAGTCGATAAGTAATTCTGGGAAGCTTAATCAAGTATTTATTCTTTTCCATATGACCTTGTAAACTAGTAAGTGCCACTTTTATATCTTGTTAACAGGGACATTACCTCCAAGGTGTTCAAGAATTTGTATGTGGGACACCTTTAGTATCCCTGCCTGGTGCTGATGTTTTGAAACAAATTATTTACCAAACCGAAGGCAGTACATTTTCAGTTCTTGAGGAACTTTTCTTAGTGTGATTTGAAAATGGCTAAAGCTGTCTACATTGAGGATTAAGGAAAAACACACACCTTCGAGCACGTTCACCCATGCTAACGCCCCCCCCCCCCCAGGAGCCAAGTGAACCAGTATGCGAGGTAGGAGGCATCAGGACAGGCAAGGTCCCGAGTCTGAGGGGCTGTTCTGTTCGTGAAGGTGTTACTAACTCTGTGAGTGGCCTTCGGCAGCTCGGACCTCCCTTTCTTGGTAAATTGGTCTGCAGGATGCTGCAACATTAAACCACATTCTAGGCTCCAGCTTCTGAAAGGCCCTGCGTGTAGTATGTCTGATCGTGGTCTAACGTCTCTTTTCCCTGCCTCCCTCTTTTCCTTCTACCAGCGCTGTGATCAAACCCAGCTGGGTAAGAGCTCCACTACTGACCTTATCACAAGGAATTTTTATTTATTCTTTGAAAATAGATCTCATAGATCTATACAATGTGTCTTAATAATGCCTATCCCTTCCCCACCCCTCCAGTTGCTTCTGTCTCTTTCCCCAGTTTATTTATATATTTCTCTTTCAGCTTTGTGACTCCTCCTCCCCCTCCTCCTCCCCCCCCCCTCCCCTCCTCCTCCTCCTCCCCTCCCCCTCCTCCTCCTTCCCCTCCTCCTCCCCCTCCCCCTTCTCCCCCTCCCCCCTCCTCCTCCCCCTCCTTTTCCTCCTCCTCATCCTTCTTTTCTTCCTCCTCCCCCTCCCCCCTTCCCCCCTCCTCCTCCTCCCCCTCCTCCTCCCCCTCCTTTTCCTCCTCCTCTTCCTCCTTCCCCTCCTCCTCCTCCCCCTCCTCCTCCCCCTCCTTTTCCTCCTCCTCATCCTTCTTTTCTTCCTCCTCCCCCCCCCCCCTTCCCCCCTCCTCCTCCTCCCCCTCCTCCTCCCCCTCCTTTTCCTCCTCCTCATCCTCCTTTTCCTCCTCCTCCTCCCCCTCCTCTCCCTCCTCCTTCCCCTCCTCTTCCTCCTCCTCCTCCTCTAACCCAGGGTCCAGTTAGTGCTGCCCATATGTGTACCAGAGCATAGGGGCTTCCGGGGGGCATGGGTAACCTGTCAGTGGACACCCCTTCCAAGAAAAGTGAGCCCCCACCCCTCCCACCCCAGCAGCAGCCCTCCCCTGCCAATAGCTCCTCAGCCGGGGTGAGCTTCTGAACCCCTCCCAGGTCTGTGCTGGAAAGTTTTTTGAAATTTTTTTCAAACAATGTATTTTGATCATATTTTTCTACTTATCTACTCATCCCAGGTCCTTCCCAACTCCCACCCAACTTAGTGTTCTTTCTCTCTCTTTCAAAACAAAACAAACCAACAAACCAAAGGCCATGAAACAAAAAGAAAAACAGTAACAAAACCCCCTACAGAAACAAAAATCGAAATAAGCAAAAGACCAACAAAACACACACACACACACACACACACACACACACCCTACAAAAACTCCATAAAAATACCAGAGTTAATTTTGTGCTGGCTAACTACTCCTAGGCATGGGGCCTGCCCTGGAGCCTGGTTGATACTCAGTGACGCTCCGTTGGAGAAGACTGATTTTCCCTTTGCTAGTTATCAACTGCAGAGAGCTTCTGGGTTGGGGTGGGACCCCGTGTCCTCTTCCCTGTCTCAGTGCTGGGACACACCTGGCTGGATCCTGTGCAGGTCTTCTGTGTGCTACCGCAGTCTCTGAGTTCATGTGGTGTGCTGGAACTTTTAAAAGGTTTATTCAAGCAGCCATAGCTGCCATTAGCTCACGTGTGCAGTAGCTGTGCAGAATGTCATAAACCCTCCCCATCTTACATTCTTCTGCCCCTTCTACCATGATGCTCCCTGAGACCCAGGTACGTAAGTATGTATGTATGTATGTATGTATGTATGTATGTATTTATTATTTTCTCAGAGTCCAATACCTGATGTAGAAGAACAGCAAAGTTTTTGGTCTTACATAAATGGTGATTTCCATAGTGTACCTACATATATTCTGTGTTCTTCCTGGTCACCCCACTTTTATTTAGTTTTCTTTATTTAGTTTTATCTTTTCTGTAATAGAGTCTCACTGGGTATTCCAGGCTGACCTCAAACTGTGGCAATCTTTCAGCCTCAGGCTCCCACACACTGGGACACAGTTGTGAGTGGCCACTCGTGGCTCCCCAATTTCTCTTTCGCTTTCTTCTTTGCTGCCTAAGCATCCAGCAGAATTCTTCCGGTCCATTTTTTTTTTCCACTCCCTGTACTTATTTTTCTATCCAGCAGGGGGAGTACTAAAATTTAGCTGGTATCAGGCTTTGACTGATTTATGAAACAGAAAAAAAAGAAGTTTTAGCATCAATAAAAAAATTTGCAAAGGATGAAAAGTATTAGAGAAGGCAATTTATGTTTGAAGCTCAGTCTCTTTGTGTGCTCTACCCTGGCCTTCAGGTCACAATCCTCAAGCTTCAGCTCTTTGGTATAGATCTTGCAGGTGTGTGCCACCATGGCTGGATTGCAGTCGTCCTTAATCTTATTAAGCAAATAAATTGGAAAGATGATTATATATGTGTGTATATATACACACACATACATACAATACATCCTGACCACAGTGTCCCCTCCCTCCACTCTTCCCACCCGCCTCCACCTCCCCTTGCCCCCAATTCACTTTCCCTCCGTCCCCCATAGAAAAGAGCAGGCCTCCAAGAGCCAACAACTGAACAGGACAAAAGAAAACACAGTAAGACGAGGCAAAAGCCTTCACACCTGGACAAGGCAACTCACTAGGAGGGAAGGAGTCCCAAGAGCGGACAAAGAGTCAGACACACCTGTTTCCACAGTTAGGAGTCCCACAAAACCACCAGGCTGACAGCCACAACATACACACAGAGGACCTGGTGCAGACCCACGCAGACTCTGTGCTTGCCACTTCAGTCTCTGGGAGCCCCGGTGAGCCCTGCTTTGTTGATTCAGTGGGCCATGCTCTCCTGGTGTTCTCCATCCCTGCAGACGCCTACAAGGAGAGATGATTTTTAAAAATGCTATTTCTGATGAGGGGGTCAACATGAAGCAAAATAAGCCGGTAAAAAACCAAAAACAAAAACAAACTCAGGTGGAAAAATGTAGCTCCTAATCCTACCAAGCAGCTGCTGGATAATTTGAGGTAAATTACTGAACTTTCATGGCCCGCAATATCCTTATGAGTAGAATTAGGAGATTGTGCTAGATATTATGAAAGGCCTCTCATGACTCTAGGTGGATTCTCTTAAGATCAACAAAAGTCAACCTCTCTTGTGGGAAATTTCTTAAGAGGAGATCACGAAAGTATCATTGTGATTCAATGCCGTAGTATTAAAAATGGTCTAATTCTACCCAGAGGATTTTAAGATGAATAGAAGCGAGATAAGCGAGGCATTTTAGGACAGAAAAAGGCAATAGTGGGTTTTAAAGGAGTATAAAATCTAGATGAGTCACCAAAGTAACCAGCAAACAGCATGAAATGAAAACTACAAAATAAACATTAAAAATATGAAACCCAAAGAAGCAATGACAAAACTTAGAGAATTTAGCTATATTAAAATCTAAAACCAGAGGCTTTTATTTACAGCACATCATGTAGACTTCCATTTCCAGACTTGGGGGAATAATAGAGAGCCGTACATGCCCACTCAGATAGCTAAAACACTCAACAAACACATGGAAATGTGGTTAGACATTGTACAGCAATGTACCCAGGAAAAGGAACCAGACAAATGGGATCTCCAATCAATCACAGGAATGTCTACTTAGGAACCTTTTCTAGAACTTGATGTAGACCTGGAGAATGCAGGGAGAGCTCTGATTCGAGTTGGAGGCAACTGAGGTGTCTGGAACTTGAGGTACAATACTAGACAAATGAGAGCTACTTAGCCAAAATCACTTACAAATGTGAATAGGCGCTCCTTGAGTTAACCGATGAATAGTCAATTGTATGCTAATGAGAAATGCCCCCTTGCGGGCAAATGAAGAACTGCAAGGATGGGTCAAACACCAGGCTATCCAGATTTAACATCAATTTGGGAGGCACTGGAATTCACATTGTCTGAATGGAGAAACCTTGATACCTGGATATGTGATGGTACATGTGTATAATCCCAGAACTCGAGAGGCTAATGCAGGAGGGTCACATGTTTGAGGCCAGCCTGGTCTAAGTAGGATATTAGTTATTATTCTCATTGCTGTGACAGTGCAGATTAAGGGTATGGTGGGGATTGGCTTACATTTCAGAGGAATGCAGTCTATCATTGCTGGAGAGGCAAGATGGTGGGAGAGGCTTGGTCTTTGGCGCCAAAAAGGAAGCATAGCCAGAGGAATGCCCCGCCCAGGTCATAGTTTTCTTTTTCTCTTGCTATTCAGTATGGGACCTACTCCATGGCATGGACCTTTCCTCCTCTGTGAAACCTCTCTGGAAATGTCTTCAAAGATACACTTAAAGGTGTACTTCCTTAATGTATGTCCTAATGTTTCTAGTCCAACCAAGCTGGCAAACAATATTAACCATCACATATAGTGATCCAGTGTGATGAAGGGAAGATAAAGGAGAGAGAAAGATGGATCTCCTCACCTAGTGGAAACCACGAGGTATTCATACAATATCCAGGAGCCATGTATGAAGGCTACTATAGACCCAACCTAACAAACGTTAGGTTGACAAACCTCAGAAAGATCCAGGAGCCCTGCAGAAACAACTCTCATTGATCTAGTAACTCAATAAGATGGTAAACCAACTTCAACACTAAACCAAAGGGGGTAAAAACCTGTAAGTTTAGCTATACAGCGTTTGGTGCCCCCAATCCAGTCAAAATGAATTACATTTAGTAAGAAATGAAATGTGGCCCATCTTATAAAGAAAAGTTAGTCAAAAGAAATAAACTATGAAATGATAAAGACAATGGGATTTCTAGACAGAGGCCATAACGTGAGATACTATCAATATACTCAAAGGTATGAAGGCAAATATGATCATAATGAAGAAGGAAATAGAAGATATATTTTAAAGTTCAGGTAGAAAAATCTGAAGTTGAAAATTAAAGATACACCAGTGGGGCTAACATCAGTTTAGAAACTTGTACAAACAGTTGGGAAACATGAACTCCTAGCAACAGGTGGCCCTCCAAATAAAACACAAAGAATAAAAAAGACAAATCAGAACACGTCCACAGTGTGAAAGGAAATCGCCAACCAAGCTGGCAAACAACATTAACCATCACATATAGTGATCCAATGTGATGAAGGGAAGATAAAGGAGAGAGAAAGACGGATCTCCTCACCTAGTGGAAACCATGGGGTATTCGTACAATATCTAGGAGCCATGGATGAGATGTTGGTTAATTTTAATGTGTTCATAATTATAGCCCCAGAAGTAGAAAAAGAAAATAAAATCCAAAAAGAATGTCCAAGTATCTCCCAAAATTGAGGAAACGTAGGAACCCATACCCAGTAAAAAAAAACAAGGAGCCCCTCAGGATTACAGGGGGAGACAACCATAGCTATATTTCTGAATAAGTGATACAGATGAACTCTTAGGAATGTCCAGAGAACAGGGATTTCCATATGTGAGGAAAGGACAGCATCCATAGGTCTTGTTAAGACAATTCATGGATTTTCAAAAATTATTATTATATGCCATTACTTCACAGACTCAAGAAACTCAGTGAAACTCAAACAGGAGTTTTGTTTTGTTTGTCTGGTTTTTGTTATATTACAGACTATCTATTGAAGCCGAAAACAGAGTGGCACTGATGATGGCAGCCAACTTCCCCACGAGGACAGTGGAAACTGGAAGCCCATCCAGGCTGTTCTGGAAAGCTATAAAGGAAAAATGAAGTGCTAAGTTTGGAACCGTATTGAATCCACATATTCAACAAGCCCCTCCCCCAATATACATCTGTAAGAAAATAAGGAAATAGAACTATATGGCTGCATGGAAAGACACTCTAAGAAATCCCCATGGACAAGAAAAAATGAGCCTGTACAAAAACTTAGATCCACAGGAAGGAACAAAACCATGGAGCATGGTAGGTGTGTGGGGAAATATGTACCAAAACACTACTTCAGAAAGTATCCTAAAAAGTCGGTTAGTTAGGACTAGGGAGATGATGCAGGAAAGTGATCCGACCTCCAGCACCCACATAAATAGCTGGTGTTGGCAAGCACTGGTAATCCCAGCCCTGGAGGGAGGGGACAAGAGATCCTTAGAGCTCACCGGCCAGCTAGTGTTGCTGAGTAGGTGAGCTCCAAGTTTAGTTAGAGACCATATCTCAGAAAATAATGTTAAGGGTCTGGAGAGATGGACCAGTGGTTAAGAGCATTATCTGCTGTTGCACGAAACCTGAGTTCATTTCCTAGCACCGACATGGTGGCTCACAAGCATCTGTCACTCCAGTTCCAGGGCATCCACCACCCTCTTCTGGTCTCTGAGTGTATCAGGCACACATGTGGTCCACAAACATATATGTAAGCAAAACAAATATACCGTACACATAGATGGATGGATGGATGGATGGATGGATGGATGGATGGATGGATGGATGGATTGCTGTTTACTTGCTTAAAAGAGTTTCCATGTTTGTAAGATTTCACAGTGTGGGGATGGAAAGAAGACTGGATTAAAGTAAACTTGCTTGATTCTCACTTCTTATATCACTACAACAGCTTAAATCTGAGATGACTCGCTGAACTACACACTTTCTCTTTGGTGTAAAGAAGTATACAGAATAAAACCAAGAAGGCACTTACGAAATTATTGTCTGCAAGACATAGACAAGTAGTGCTTAAAAATATCAATACTGAGCTGGGTGGGGGTGGTGCATGCCTTTCATCCCAGCATTCGGGAGGCAGAGCCAGGCAGATCTGTGAGTTTGAGGGCAGCCTGGTCTACAGGGTGAGATCCAGGACAGGCTCCAAAACTACACAGAGAAACCATGTCTCAAAAAAACAAAAAACAAAAATAAAAATAGAGAAATGAACTACATTGGTGCTCTGAATCCAAGAGACGAGCACAAGCCCTGATGGTATTGGAGGTTTCCATGGTGAGGACATGGCTCCTTTCATGGTCAAGCTTCTGTTTCGTCTCTCTGTAGTCGTCCTCCTCACCACATAGAACATTTCCAAGACCCTTGGAAGATCCCCGAAAACACAAGCGATACTCCGAAAACACAAGCGATACTCCGTCTGGATACATGCTGCATTATTTTGATACATTCATATTGACAATAAAATTTAATTCATGATCCTAATCTGTTACTGTTCCTAAACAGTAAGAGATTAGGGACTGTAGTAAAGTAAGAACAATTATAAGAATATACTGTAATAGAAATTAGGTGACTCTCTATGTATAATTGCAACCATGGAAAATGAAATTGTGGACACTACATTTATTAATTTGTATGACTTGTAAACTAAGTCTTTAATGCTCACAGAATCAATCTGGGTTTGTATTTATTTATTCAGAATGTTATTTTTACTCAGTATCAAATTTTTAAAGTGAATTTTAAAAGAGATTGTAAGCGAGAGATAATCATAAAATTTTACATTGACTGATATTGGTCAAAATCTTTTCCCCAGATAATTAGAGGGATGTACAAATAATAATTATTTTAGGATTGAATCTCAATGCTCAATTGTCTACCTACTTATCAATTACCTATCATCTATCTGCTATCTGTCCTGTTATAAATGTATAAGTACTTCTTGTAGTATTAGCTAAAAACAATATAAGTGAAGATAAAGAAAGAGTAATAAATAAATTCCTTCTCTGTTACACATCTTCTCTCAAAGGCAGTACTACATTTATACAACTCATAAATGGCTTTTCAGTCAGAGCTCTTATTTTTAGTTTTAATTTTACACAACTAATAAATATTTTTAGACTTCTTATTTATCAATATGGACATCTATATATGTTTGTGTGCCTATATATGCATATGCATGTGGGTACCTGAGGAGGCCAGAAGAGGGTGTTGGGTCCCTTAGAGCTTAGGAGTTTCAGGTGGTTGTAATTTAGCCAACATGTGTCCTGGGAAATGAATTCAGGTCAGCAAGAGCAGAATACTCTCAACACTGAGCCATCTCTCTAGCTTCAAAGTCCTTCTTTGTGAATGATAACATGAATTTCATTTGTTTCAAATTCCATTGTAATCATTATGATGAGCACACATTTTAGGTGCATATATCTTATAAATATCTTATCTTTATCCCTCTTTTCACTTGGTCTAGTCAGAGCTAAAAGAATCATGATGAAGTCACCCCAAACCACGTGCTTTTTTTTAAGTATTTACACTTTTTTTTTTTTTTTACTTTATGCATTTTGATGTTATGTTGCTTGACCAACAAAGCTGGATAGATACATCTTACATTGTACTGTTTATCAGCATAAATTATTCCTTTGTCTGGTTAACATTTTGTCCTTTAAATTTTGTGTTATTACCACTCCAAACTCTTAGTGGAATTTTCTTGCTGTGTCTATTTACTTTTTACTGTGCACTTTTGGGGGTTATTTTATACTAGATATAATTCATATGTAGAACACAGCTGAATGCTATTTCTTAGAAGAGACTCTTTCCATTTGTATCTATTGTGGTTTTTTTTTTCACTAGGAATCAAACCTTGCCCTTAATTAACGTCTTGACTTTAATCATTTCCTTCTGTGCTTCCTATACACTTAATCTTGGCCAAAGGCAGAGAAGGGATTGTGCTTTGGATTTGTTATGCCCATTTATTTATTTCTATCACCCTTTCTAGTATTTGCTGATTTTATTTCTTGTCTTTTGCTGTTGCTGACTTAGTCCCATTTGTGGTGGTCTGGGATACTTAGATATTTTGACTTCTTGACCTGGCCCCCCCCCCACCCCGCTCCTCCTCCTCCTCCTCCTCCTCTTCCTCCTCCTCCTCCTCCTCCTCCTCCTCCTCCTTCTTCTCTCTCTCTCTCTCTCTCTCTCTCTCTCTCTTTCTCTCTGTATTTAGCAAACCTCCATCCTTACTCAATGTGTGGTTTACACACACTGTGTCCAGTCTGCATGTTCACCACTGAAAAAATGGACAGGTTGGTCAAGTCAAGCTGGAAAGTCAGAGCACTCAACTGTCTGGCCATGAAGGGTGACTGATCCGGCTCTTCCCTACATCATAGTGGCCATAACTTCCTCCAGTATGACATCATCCTCAGTGTGTGTCTACTCTCCTAAAACCACCTGCTTCCGTGAAACAATTTTATTTTAGCACTGATTTTTGTCAGATAACAATTGCTCATCTTTATGGGACACATTATGTGATCTCTTGTTACCCCTATGCATTCTATGTGTTGTCAATCATATAATGATATTTAGGTTGTCCTTCATCTCAAACACTCATCAGTACCTTAATTTTAATTACATTTTAAGTTTTTTATATTATATTTATTTCATTTTCACGATTCTCAAGCCTTTTTCATATTAACATTTCTTTACACTAATCAATGAGTTTACTGCTTTTTTTCTCAATGCTTTTGATCATCCATAGGACTATATCTTGGAGATTTTTGAGAAGGACTGATTAAGAAGTAAAATTTCTGAATATCCAGTTGAATGAAAAATCTTAGCTTATACTATAGTTTGATGATTATGTGCATTTGTGTGAAATTTGTATGGAATTTTAGATTCATAATGGCTTTCCTTTATAAATTTGGAGAAAACAATTCATTGTCTTTCTGCAGCGAAGATGGAAAGTCATCTGAGTTTAAAAGAATACATTTCTAAGGCTGTAAATCCTTATCAGAGTGCTCTCTTTGAAACTTGCTGTACCTTAATTTACTATTATTGGTTTTGGTTTTTTTTTGTGTGTGTGTGGGTGTGTGTGTGTGTTAATGTATGAATGTGCCACAGCAGGCATATAGAGGTTAGAGGACAGCTTTCTACAGTAGATCCCAGAGATCAAACTAAGTTGCCAGATTTGTATCAGGTTGCAAGCAACTTTGCCCTCTGAGCTATCTGGCTGGCTCATTTCCAGAATATTCTTAACTATATTTTCTGTCATTAATTTTGCTCTAAGCAAAATTTAAAGACTCTGATTTCTTGGCCTGAAGAAAATGTTCTTGTTGTTTTTCCCTTTTATTGTTTTATAGATTAATTTAAACTCATTCAAGTGATACATGAATACATTCTTTAAGTGTTCAAATACAGTAGAGCACAGAGCATATCTGGGGTCACTCACAGTCGGTGGGTTTATTACCTACAGAAGAGACCACGAGGAAAGCAGTGTACCCTGTGAGAAGTGTATACATGTGAGTCCAGGAGATCCCTGGAGAAGCATGCTCCTCCAGGAGCACCCCAGTACCCCTCACCCGCCAAGGCTGCAGAGAACTTGTGAGCAGGTGAGAGGTCACCAGCTGCACAGAAAGTGCTCGGTGGTGCCTCTGCTGTGCAAGCCAGGATGGGTGGCAGCGAGGCTATTCCAGGCTGATAGGAACCCAGAATCACAGAGGCCAGGTGGCGGCAATTATTGTAATGAGCCACGAGTCTGGAATGACAGCCAAGGGGACTTGACCTGAAGAGGGTTATCTAGATGGCTAATTGAACAGGTGACCCCCGTGGCAACACAGATGAAAGCAGACATGGGAATTACTCAATTTGTGCGGTCTTAGAAAATTGAGAATGAGTCACCAGAAGGCTGTGGGCAAACACTATAACAAAAAGCAAAAACCCTTTGTCCAATCCAGACCAGTTTTTGGACATGGAGCACACTGGCTTAAGATGAGGCTGGATGCACAGGAAGATGGTCCCTGCCACCTCGTGACAGTTACTGTTGCTCTCCCAACCCTTCTCCAAAAGGATTCCACACTTATTCAAGAGACCATTTTCTTGGGAGAGAGGAGTTCCTGTGGGCAGCATAACAGTCCTGAAGATGTCAGACCCAGAACCCATGACTGTGTTCCATTATGTGTCAAAGAGTCTCCATCCATTCCTACTGTATTAGCAAAATACTACAAACTGGGTCATTTGTACACAGTTGGAATTTATTTCTCATAGTTGTGGCGGCTGGGAATTCCAAGATTAGAATACCAACAGACTTGGGGGTTGGCGAAGTCTGCTATCTGCTCTGGAGATGGTGCCATCTTCCTGTGTTCTCATGTAGCAGAGGGGACACAGCAGAGGCATGCTGTGGCTTCACATGGCTTGAGAGCTGAAAGGACAAAGATGGCCCAGGAGATCCTCTCAACCCCCCTTACAAGGTTGCTGAGCCCGTTCAGGAGGACTCTGACCACATGACTTAATCAACTTGTAAAAGGCCTTTCCTCTTATCTATCATCTATCCATCTACTTCTCTTTTTCTCTCTATCAAGCAACCTACCTAAATATCTGTCTGTCTGTCTGTTCATCTATCTATCTATCCATCCATCCATCCTCCATCTATCTATCATCTGCCTATCTAATCTATATACCTATCTCCTAACTATCTTGTATATGCACACATGTGCACGTTGTATGTGTACACATGTGTGGATGTGTGTGGAGATCAAATTATAACCTTAGGTGTTGTTCCTCAGCTACTGCTCATATTTGGGTGAGTGTGTTTTGTTTTTAATGACACACACACACACACACACACACACACACACACACACACACACACACGTGCGCTACTCATCCCAGAAAGAGAACTTAGGAGAGAAAGTAACAATTATACCAGTGTTCAACTTGGTGAACCAACGGGTTTTTATTGGGGTCACTAGCGCGAATCTGGATGAGGGGGCTACTTAAGAGGAGCAGGATGACTCAAGAGCAGTGGGATCACCAAAAGCCCACCTGTCCACGATGGCGACTCAAGAAAGCTTCAACCTGGAGCTCTCTGCACAGCTTGCATGCAGCTCATCAGTGAACAATCTAGAATCCTCTCTAGGCAGAGCCCCTCCCCCGGCAGAGCCCCTCCCCCAGCATTGTCGTCCCCGTCCCGTGTCGTCGTCACCCCCCACCCCCCCCCGGCAGAGCCCCTCCCCCCAGAAGAGCCCCTCCCCCAGCATTGTTCCCCCCCCCCCCCCCGCATTGTCCCTCCCCTCGCAGAGCCCCTCCCCCGGCAGAGCCCCTCCCCCAGCAGCATTTACTCCTTTTTGTTCTGCTGCGGGTTGGGGGTGAGGGGTGGGGTCCTGAGAAACTTCTAAGTTTTTAGTCTCCCAGTCTTGTATCATTTTGTTTCCCTCCAGAGTGTCTAGAACCTTTCCCTTCCTCCTGGAGGGAATGTTTTAATTCAGAGAAAACCACCAGCACCTTCCTCTTAATATTATTACACTGGCAATTAAGTTTCACGGTATAAATTTGGGAGGTCACATTCAGACTGTAGCAGGTTGTTAATCTTAAATTTTATTTTTTAAAATTTAAACTTTTTATAAAAGAAAACTTTAAAATACAGAGTTCAGTGACTGAGCTTGGTGGTTCAGACCTATAATCTCAACACTTGGAAGGGGGGTCAAACGAATCAGTTCAAGGTCATTCTCAGCCACATTTCGGAGTTTGAGACTAGCCTGGACTATTTATGACCTCATCTCAAAACAAAACAAAACAAAACAAAAACGCAAAAAAGCAGATTAGCTTGAGTTGGTCCCAGTGTCAAAGGGTTCTCAATGAGAAGAATCAGTGTGTTATACTTGGGCAGTGTAAGTTGACTTGACCTGCTCTTGCTGGCTTCCAGGACAGAAGGGGACACTGAGCCAAGGGAATGTGGGCAATGTCTAGTAGCTAGAGAAGGCAAGGAGATGGTTCCTCCCTAGAATCTCAGAAGAAACACTGACCTTGCTCTTGGCCAGGAGAAGTCTGTTTTAGATGGTACTATCAAATGACATGCCTGTGTCATGTATGCCACCAAGTTTATGTGAATTTGTTACAGAAGCAGTAGGAAATAAACATGTACAATAATCCTCATCCACTTAATTTGCAAATCTGGCCACCAAAGAAACCAGATGGCTCCTAGAGGGTTCCAGTTGACTAAGGCAAACCCCACCAGATAACAGCCCCAACAGTATGCTGTGCCAAATGAGACATTGCTAGCAAATGAGCATGATCTCACAATGTGGAACATGTCACTAACTTGCTAAACCTACTCTCTGTAATTCCAACTGTAGAAAAGTCAGAATCTGTGAACATTCATGTGGAATGTGAATATATATTTGCAGTTTTTACCCAGGGCTATTTAAAATCCATTGTGTTCTTTTATAGTATGATATATCATCATGTGGTCTGAGGAGACTGGATTGTGTGGCTATCCTCCAGAATAATGTACTGACCTACCATATGAAAGATACTACCTCCCTCCATGAATTACAGGAATGACTGACCATACGAGGGACCTTGGCAAAGAATCTGTGTGCCTGATGGCCAATGACAAATCCAAACTAGTCTCAATGGTATATATTATGTTGGGAACAATTTTCAAATACTCAGTAGTCAGGATGTGTCAAAATATCCCTTCAAAATAAAAAACAAATTACTGAGTCCTGCACCTTCCATCATGGGAAAGGAGATTCAATACCTGAAGGCCTCTCTGGGGGACAGAGAGTACCTGGAAAAGCTACTCCCCAAACTGCTGTCATTGAGTAGGTCCAGAGCAAGAAAGCTGTGCAGTGGGTCCTTACCACAATGGAAACATCTCTGTTATCTCTGTTGCTAAGGCCAAGTGATCTGGCAAGGCCCTGTGGTATTAGAGGTGGATGGGGGGGGGGGGTGAACAGAGGCTGAGCGCAGCATCTGGTAAACCCATTGTGGTGGAAAAAGATGCATACCCTTGGGGCTCTGATGCCAGACTAGCCTTTGTAGAGAATGACATGCTTTCTGAAAAACAACTCCTGCTGTGCAATTGGGCTTTGGTTCCAGATGGAGCATCTGATACCACAAGAGACCACTCAGCTCCAACTACACTTTCTCTTAAAATTATTTTTATTTGATTATTTTATGTTTATGGGTGTTTTGCCTGGAAGTATGTCTGTGTACCACTTGCATGCTTGGTACCTGAAGAGGCCAGAAGAGGGCTTCAGAGCCCCTGGCACTGGAGTTACAAATGGTTGTGAGCTATTATGTGTGTGTGCTTGGAATGGAACCCAGGCCTTCTTCGAGAAAAAGTGCCTCTTAAGCATGGAGATGTTGCTCTAAGCCCCCAACTATGCCTTTTGAACTAGGTTCTGTTTTACTGAACTATAAGGCAAGGCAGGCTCAGTGGGGATCCACTGTAGGGAAAAAAAGTGGTACATACAGGCAGGAGGATGAGTTTAAGGACATAATTTCCCTGACCAAGCGCCTCATGACACCTGCTTCCCTGGCTCCAGTATTCATCCCTCCGTTCATCCCTATGACTGCTTGTGAGCTCCCTTACAGCCAACAGAGCTGCTTCACAAGTATGGCGGCTGGGTATATGAGACAAGCATTGAAAGGCAGGGAGGACGGGGGTTCAGGCAGAGTAGCTACTTGTGCACCTTGTATGGAGAAGGGGCTTGTGTGTGTGTTTGTGTGTGTGTGTACACATATATGTATATACACACACACATATGTGCAGGGGCAAAAAGAAGATGTAGGTGGACTCATGGGCACAGTGTGCATGGCTGATAAATACTCATACATCATGGGGAAAGCACTCAGCAAACAAGCAGACAAAGACATCAGCTAGCCTCAGCCGTTAGCGTATATGTACCTGGAGTGGTTACGGAGAGAGAGACGACAGCTTTACTTGTGTCCAATAGCACGGGTTGGTTGCCACTGCCAAAATGGAAATGACTAGTGAGTCCTTAACACGCATGTCATTGTTCTTCAAGAAGGCTAGCCAGCCATTCCAAGTCGGGACATCAGTCTCTCTCTTCACTGGAAGAGCCCAGTGTTTGTTCTAACAGGGAGCACCAAGTATTGCGGAGGCTGATGCATGTTAGTCAGCAAGCCTACCTGAGAGCCGACGAGGTTTCAGTCCACCAGGATGGCTCTCTTGACTGCTGACACACTGCACGAGCCCAGGGGACCCCACCTGTCAGTAAAGAAGGCATGGCGTCAGCTCATGACCATGGACTGTGTGAGTTGCACTGTGATGGCACCAATCAGGAATGTGTCGTTCAGTAGATTTCAGCACAGCATACAGAAGGTGCAGTATAGACATCAGCTTCCAGGCTGCTCTGTGCCCTCTATGGCCCCAGGATAAAGACCATGGGAGTGTGGAGGGTCAGGAGCAGTGACGGGGTGTCCATATATTGAAGCCAGAGATCAATGTCTGTGTTTCCCTTTCTCTCTCTCTCTCTTCACCTTAGTTTTTGAAACAGAGTCTAAGTCAGTGACTTAATGCTGTGACTCTTTAATACACTTCCTCATGTTGTGGTGACCTCCAAACATAAACTTATTTCACGACTGCTTCACAACTATAGTTTTGCTACTGTTAGAAATTGTAATGTAAATATCTGATGTGCAGGATATTTGATATGTGACCTCCGTGAAAGGGCGGTCGACCAAGTGGATCAAAACCCACAAGCTAAGAACTGCTGGCCTAAGTGGACCTGGAGCTCACCCACTCAGCTAGGCTGGCTGGCCAGTGAGCTCCTAGGATCTACCTGTCTCTGCCTCCCTTGCACTGAGACTACAGACTCTTACCATTGTGTACCGTTTTTTACAAGGGTTTCTGGGCTCAGGTCCTGTGCTGGCTAGTCTTGTCAACTTGACACAAGCTAGAATTACCTGAAAGGAGGAACCTCGATTGAGAAAATGTCCCCACCAGATCTGGATGTAGAACATTTTCTTAATTAGTGATTGGTTGGGGAGGGCCCATCCATTGTGGGTGTGTCTTCCCTAGACTTATGGTCCCTGGTTCTGTAAGACAGCAGCTGAGCCAGGCATGGGCCTCCATGGCCTCTGCATCAGCTCCTGCCTCCAGTTCCTGCCCTGCTTGAGTTCCTGTCCTGACTCCCTTTGATGATGAACAGTGATGTGGAAGTATAAGTCAAATAAACTCTTTCCTCTCCAACTTGCTTCGGACATGGTGTTTCATCCCAGCAATAGTAACCCGAACTAGGACAGGTCCTTTACTGACTGACTGTCTCCCTAACCCGAGGTGTTTTTTTTGTTTGTTTGGTTGGTTTGTTTTTTTAGTTATTGAATAATATTCCATTTTATGGATGTGTTTTAATTTATTTATTCGCTTACTGGTTTAAGAATATTTATGTTGTTTACAACTTTGGGCTGTCTTTTATTCTGTTGCTATAAATATCTGAGTAAGTCTTTGTGACATTGTATTTCTTTAAATCTGTGAGAGCATTGAGAGTGGGGTTTGTAGGTCTGTGTTAAGTAAAGACTTAATATAAAAAAAAACCAAAAAACCTGTAAACCATTTTCAAAGAGGCACAGAAGTGCTTATGACTCTAAGAAGCACTATGTGAGGGTTCCCATGGCTCCACATTCTCTTCTGCAATTGGATTTTAAGCTTTATTTTAAGCTATTCCAGTCAGTGCATAATGTATTTCATTGTGGCTTAAAATGGATTTTCTCAGTGACAAATATTAAATATCTATTTATGAAATTACAATAGTCAAATAATCTTTAAAATATCTGTTCAAATATGTTGCTCATTTTAAAATTAAGACATCTATTTTTCATTGTTTAGTTATAAGACTTCTTCCTATATTCTGGATATCATTTCTTAATTAAATATGTCTTTTGTAAGCATTTTCCTAATCTGTAATTTTATTTTTATAAACAAGTTCTTTCAGAAGGTAGATTGTAGATCTTGCTCAACTTTAAAATGGCTTATGGGTTTGGAGAGGTGGATAAACAATGAAGGAGTATTGGCTGTTCTTCCAGAGGCCCTGGGTTCATCCCCCAGCATTCACATGGTGGCTCACAACCAGCTTTAACTCAGTTCTAGGGGATCTGATGACCTCTGTGCCCTCTGCCAGCACCAGGCACTCACAGTGTGCCAATATACATGCAGGCAAAAAGCCCACACATGGAAAGTAAAGGAAACTAAAAATTAAAATGACTTGTGCCTTTTGAGATGCAGCTGGAAACTGCCTAGTATGATATCACAAAATTCTATACTGTGGCATTTAGAATGTTATGGCACTAACTTTTAAGTTTGTACCTATGATTTATTTCAAATTAATTCCCACATGTGATGTGAAGGTCAAGAGTTATTATTTTTACATTCAGATATCTAATTGTTTCACCATCAATTGTTGCAAAGATTATCATTTCACCTTATTTTGGGAAGATAAACAATTGGCATATTCCTGTGTCTATTTCTGAACTCTGCCATTCCAGGGATTTATGTATCGTTCCTTACACAAATACCACAGTATCTTGATGACAATGTGAGTATAAGACTTGAAATCAGGTAGTATTGTGAGCCTCCAAACATTCTTTTTCAGAAACATTTTGCTTTGCTAGCGTCTCTGTATTATTACATAAATTTCATAAACTTCTGCTTCCAGCAAAGATGGACTAACAGGGACTTGATTTATCCTCATACCCAAAACATCTAGGAAATTGAATAAAATATATGAAGCTATAGTTTTCAGACATTGAATGTTGAGTAATGAAAGGCAGTGATCAGTGAGAGATAAGAAATAGATGTGATAAGTCGTATAATTGCACATTTTCCTGCCTGGAGTGAGTTTCCAGGCCACAGATCAGGGAAAGGGCACCCAGTAGCTGCTAACCTTCTCCCTGCTGTGACAGAAAGACTGGAGAGTCTTGAGGGGGCAATTTAGAGAATTCCTGGGGCAGACTACAAAGGAGGAGAGAGCTGAGCAGAAAGTTCTATAGCTCTGCAGAGGGTCCTACTGCGCTCTCTGTCTCTGTCTCTCTGTCTCTGTCTCTGTCTCTCTCTCTGTCTCTGTCTCTCTCTCTCTCTGTGTATGTGTGTTGTGCCTATGACTATAGATAGAAAGAATCTCACCTGAATACAGGAGATGAAAAATAAGTATTCACACAGGGCTAGAAGTAAAACAGGTTTTTATCATTGAGAGTAAAAAGCCTCCTAGTTCATGGAGCATTGGATAGGGAATCCAGAAGATATTGGAATCAGCCATTGACTAAAGATAGTTTGAATTTCCACCTAATGGAGTATAAAAGCAAGCCTTGAATCAACCTGTTTCCAATAACTAAACTGTCTTAAAGAACAAAGCTCCAAAACTTTTTTTTTCAAAAACACAAGGATATCTAGCACCGAACAAGGTAGATTTCGTCAAACAGTGCCTCATCCTCCAACAAAACACACATTGCTTGATGGGCTGGATGCTAGGCTTTGTACACTCCAACCCTGAGGACCTGTGAGTGTTACCTTGTATGACAAAGGGGACGCTGCAGATGTGATGGCTTAAAGAGCTTGAGATGAGGAGACTGTTCTTGATTATTCAAGTGGGCTCTAACTGTAATTATATGTTTCCTGGGAAGAAAGAGGAGGGATGTGTGATTACAAAACAGAAAGCAATGTGGCTCTGAAGCAGGATGCTGTGCTGCTGACTTTGAAGGCAGTTGGAGGCCGGGAGCTCAGGAATGCACAGGATGCTCTTCTAGAATGGGCAGGTGGTGATTCTCCTCTGAGCCTGCCAAGTGAGCGTGGCTGTGAGGACCCTTTGATTTCAGGCCAGTGAAGCTGACTTAGGATTTTCAACCTCTAGGACCAGAAGACAATAAATATATGTTATCTATACTGCCAAGTGGTAGTTATTACAGTACCTGTTGGAAATTAATAAGAATTCCAAGGTAAGGAGTGGGATAATGCTTAATAAGCACCTAAATTGTGGGTGTTGTTTTGGACCAAGCTGGAAGGGTCAGGCTGGAAGAAGGCAGAGAAGCAGGAGGAAAGGCATGGATTACTTTCAACAGACTCTTGGGAGAAGCGTGGATATTCAGTACTCTCCAAGTGAGAACTCAAGAGGAGGCCAGAAAACATGTTTTCAAAAACTGGAATGTAGGAAAGAGATTGTTGTAGCTGGAATTTTCTCCAGTCCTGCCTGGCCCACAGTCAGGACAAATCTCTCTTACCCGCCAGTCCCGCAGCTGCTCACACCCAACCAAGTAAACACACGAGACATATTACTTATAAACTGTGTGGCCGTGGCAGGCTTCTTGCCAACTATTCTTATATTTTAAATCAACCCATTTCTATTACTCTATAAGTTGCCACATGGCTTGTGGCTTACCAGTATCTTTACATGTTGCTTGTCATGGCTGACAACGTCTCTCTGCCTCAGCCTTCCACTTCCCAGAATTCTTCTCTCTCCTTATCCCACCTATTCTTCCTGCCTGGCTACTGGCCAATCAGTGTTTTATTTATTAACCAATCAGAGCAACACATTTAACATACAGAACATCCCACAGCAGATTGTTATTCCCAAAGAGGTCCATTCCCAAAATGGTGCACTTAGAGTTCATGGGGATCCTAGATAAGCAACGTGCACTGGGCACCCTACCCTAGTGCCTGGCAATTGCTTGTCTCCAGACTCTGAGAGGTAGAAAGCTACAGGGTGTGTAAGAGACTGAGTGCAGGATCAGACAGAAGTGGGGCATGCCTTAAGTTCCATAGTATTCTCTGGATGATGCTTGTGTCCAAGGCCAGTATGATGGAGAGTTTGGCCCAAGTCCTGGCTCAGAAGAAAAAAGAACACAAACTTTCTTGTGATCTGGGACGGTCTTTGGCCAAATCAGCCAGCTAGATGTTTTTGCTTTTTCTATATGCTGGCATCCCATTCTCTAGGACTGTGTATTAAAAACTGTATTGTTTTCAGTTTCTTGAATGTGTTATCTTATTCCTAGCAGGAGGCAAAAGAATCCTCATTGTATGATGGTGGACTTTTACCTGAATTGTATCTGAAAGTTGTGTGAAAAGTGTTTATAAGTAATGTATTTGGTTCTGTAACTGAGCAGATTTCAAAGAAAATGTATCGAAGGTACAACATGGTCTCTTCTTGTAGATTATAGTAAAATGAGAAATGGAAAGAGAGAAATTCCAGGAAGGATTTTTAAGAAAAATTGTAATGAGGTCTTATTGATTTGGAACAATTTTTATTACATATGAACTGCAAAATATGATATGACTCAGACCTTATTGCTGAGAAATCATGCCGTGTTCAGAATATGGCTAGACAGCCTTTGCTGAAAGAATTGGGAGACAATCTCTGTCTCTCTCTCTCTGTCTCTGTCTGTCTCTCTCTCTCTCACACATACAGATGTACACAGAGACATAGACAGACACTTCTAAATTATTACTTACATCAAGTTCCCTTTTTATAAGTTTTACTTCAACATTACATTGGATTTTGATTTTAATAATGCTTTTTGTTTTAGAAAAAACTAGAAGTTGTCTTTGTCTTCCTTGCTTTTTTTTTGTGAACACATCTTTACTGGCCTGAGATACTTATTTTTCTCTTTGCTTCTTGACCTTTCCAGCAATAACCTAGGTGAGTCATATATCTTGTGATTGTATATTTTTTCTCTTTCACTGATATGACTCTAGGCTGGTAAAGAATTCTTGACTCTTATTCTGAGTCTTTGAAAAGCTTGTAAACATATTTTCCTTTTTATTCCCATTTTCCCCTCAGTGTTTCCCTTTTATTCCATGTGAGAAACCCAATGTGACTTTCTTCTGTGTGTGAAGCTCTCCTGGCCATGCATTAGTGCCTGGAAGTATGTGATTTTGTTAATAATTTTATGGAAGTGTGTGTCATTTTAAAAAGTAATTGTGCCCAGCATATTTATTCTGTTGTCTTTTAAAGCTTTTCTTTGTATGTTTTCTATGTAACAACTTGAATATTCTCTCTGGTTTGTCCCCTCACCCCATACCTCCCACCCTGGGAGCTGAGGAACAAACCCAGGGCCTTGCTTGGAGGCGAGTGCTCTACACTGAGCTAGATCCCCAACCCCTGTTTCTGTTCTTCTGCATTACCATTCTGTGTCTTTAAACTTGTGGCTTTTGACTTTTATTTGGGGGGGGGTTTGTTGTCATGGTTCCCATATTGCTCTTCTACATTTTGAATTTTGTGTGTGGGAATACCCATCCTATTTGGGTATTTCCATAATGAAATTTGAATTTTTTTTCAAATAAAATAATCCTTGTTTTCTGATCTTTTATTTACCAATATTTTTCTTGTATGCCATTTATTTCTAAACATTTTAAAGTTATCTACTCTCTGTATCTTAACTGCTTCAATGGGAGATGGTCATCCTGGTTTTTGCATTGGTTTTCCTTGTTCAAGTATTTCATTCATAAAAAAAACCACCAAAAACAACAACAACAACAAAAAAAAACAACAACAACAAAAACAAAACTCGAGACCCCCTTTTGCTCTTCAGGAAGCAATAATGTGTATGTCCAGCAGGGTGATGGGTCTTTCGGGTGGTGATAGGTTCCTCTGAGAATGCCCCACAATGGCGGAAGTAGAGCATTTGCCTGCAATGGGAACATTCTTTAGGTTCAAACCGTGAGCTGTAGTTGCAGTAGATGCAAAATCAATGCATGTCACTTCCGCTTCTGCTATGGTGATCCACCTTCTTCCTTACTGGTCTTTATCCTTTTGGCTTTGCAAACGATCAGAAACTGTTCAAACCAGACCAAGTCAACGTCCCCCTCAGATGCTGAATCTAAAATAGGCCATCCTGTCTTCACTCCCCTTTCTACCCCCCCCCCCCCCCCCAAACTTCCTCACATTCTCTGTCCTACAGAATCTGCTGAAAAACAGCTCTGTGTGTTCAGCGCTGCCTTCCCAGCAGGCTTCACTGCTTCTTCTGTCTTCTCTTGTGCTTTTTCGTTTCCCTTGTTGAGAACTCTGGATACAGACACTGGCCTCGAGTGGTCCTGAGTTTTTATTGTTCTGAGTCGTGAGAACGTCCTCAGTTTTCTCTCCAGGCTACTGCATAGTCTTCAGCTATTTATGTTTCAAAATTCAGAACTTCTGTGACTTTCTTTTTTTATTTTGGCAAGCATATCTTTATTTTCTAAAAGGCCCTTTATGTGTCTAGCTGCTTTTTTTCTTTTTCTTTTTCTTCAAAATCATAGTAGCTAGGCTTGTTTTACAGAAATGCTGCCCTTTCAAAGAACTCTGAGGATAAAATTCAACTTAAAAAATATCTTGTTTCTTCTATGATGATTTTTTTTTTAAACTTCAGGATCCCTATGCCATTTGTTTTTTTTTTTTTTTAATTTCTTTTTCAACTACGTTTCTTTTCTCAAGTGTTTCTATTTATGTCTAAGAAAGTTCTACACTGACAGCGGTAGCTGCTGCCCATTTCTACACAGCTGCGGTTCTCAGTGCATCTGCCATGCACTCTCCAGTGTGTGTGTTCGGGGGCTGCCAAGGAGGGAAATGGAGTTATGTAGGTAAACACACAAAGACAGAGCAGGCAGGAAAAGCTGCTGACCCCTGCACTGACCAAGGCAGAGAGTCATCCTTGGGCATGGAGTTCTGTTTAAAATTGTATTTTTAATTGTTATAATTGCACATATTTACAGAGTATATTTTAATGTTTCTATAATGTGTACAATGTATGGTGCTAATTCAGGAATACTATTATTTTCATTAGTGTAAGCACTTACATTTTGGGGGTATTAATATTATTCTTTTACTTTGAAATATGCAATAAATTACTGTTATATAGTTGAATTACATCACTCTGCTACAGAACATTGGAATTCACACCTCTTATCTAAATGTAATTTTTTTTGTACCTGTGGACTAACTTCTCTCTCTTTCACTGATGCCCTTTAAAGAACTCAGTGTGTGTGTGTGTGTGTGAGTGTGTGTGTGTGTGTGTGTGTGTGTGTGTGTGTTGCGTGGGAGGTACACTTGTGTGGTAATATATGTGAAGGTCAGAAGACAACTGTTGTTCCTCCTAAGGTGCTGTCATTTTGATTATTATTTTTTTTTTTCTTGAGGTAGACTCTTGCTGGTACCTAGGCTTACTGATTAGGCTAGGCTGGCTGGCTGCCTTGTGAGCCCTAAGGATTCACCTATCTCTGCCTCTAAAGTGCTGGGATTAATAGTATGTTCCACTGTGCCAAGCTTTTTTTGTGGGTGGTAAGGATTGAACTCAGGACCCTATGCACCTTGCCAACCGAGCCATCTCTCTAGCCTTTTAGTTAGGAGACTTAATACTCTAAGTGCAGCTAATTAAGATGTCTGTTGCTCAGACAGAGTTATATTATTTTGTTTTAATAAGGTAGCCAATTAGGGAATCGACACTCTTATACAGGAAATAAAAAGACCCAAGGCTGTTGGCAGTGACTATGTAAAGTAACATTGCATTTTATAAACAACTCCCAGTTCAATTCAAACTTTAACTTAGTATTTTAACATCTTCAAAGAGGATTGAAAGTTCAGATGTGGATGAAGATAACTGTCTTTTTTTTTTTTTTTTAAATAAAGAAATATGGTTAAACTACATCTCTATTTATTCCAGTGGAGGGAAGAGTAGCCATGCTGGAGTCTACAGATCCATAAGCTTTGTCCTGTCCTTCGATAGCTGGGAAATTAATTACAGTCTTCAAGCTCTTCGCCTTTCTTATTGGGGAGGGATCTTTCTCTGTTGAAAAACCTTTGTGTAAACTAAGATTGTGCTTCACATTTTATGAGCAGCTTTGGCCTGGCTTTATTTAAATTGAACTTTGCATGCTGCTGCTATATCTGGTCCACCGCTGACTCAAATCCAGGCTGGCGTGTGCTGGTGAGAAGTACACCAGCAGATGTCGAGGGAGGATGCTGAGTTGACAAGGAGGGCCAGCTTGGGAGACGAACACTTTTCTAGCTCCGAGGCACCCAACTTTCAAATTCTGTGTATTTTAGGGTGCTAAAAGGCGGGAGGGGACACACGGTCATGGCTCTCTCTGTTATCTTTCCCACCTTCCTTTTGTCTTCTGCCCACAGGGGAAACATTTCTCAACTCCATAATCTCCGAAAAACCGGCAGCAGGCTTAGGGCTGTCTGTCTGCCAGGAGATTCCCTGGAGGAGCTAGAGCCAGTTTTTCCCTGTCATTTCAGAGTCTGCAGTCATTTTAAGATTGACTGACTCCAGAGGGTCTGAAGCCAGACCTACTGTAGCCTGCCTGTTACTAGACATTCATAGAATAAGAGAGAAAATAGAAACAGTAGAGGCTAGTGTCCAGAAACATGCCAAGCACACTCTCACTGTGTATGGGATCTCGTGTACAGAAACATACCAAGCACACTCTCACTGTGTATGGGATCTCATGCTGGCTATATCATCACTGAAAATCGTTAAAACAATGACATAACTAAGGGTTACTTAGTCTTCTTGCATTGATCAAAACAGGTCATCTGTCTTTCTATTTCTCATTCATAGTTAGAGAATATCACCATCATCACCATCATCATCATCATCATCAGTTTTGATTTATCTGAAGAGCTGGCTGAACTAGACCTCTGGGAACATTTACATATCCAATTACAACAGGGTGATTATTTATATCCTTAAGACTGCCTTGCACAGAAAAATGCCTGACCTAGCTGAAATTTCATAATAATGCTACACTTGTGTAAGTGCTCTTAATGTTTCAAAAGATTTTCATATCCATTTTCTTAAATTGAGTCTCACTAGAACCCAGTTTGATAAGTAGGTCTCAAATATTATTATCTATTCATTACAGAAAAGAACTTAGAGGTTCTATTAATGACTTTATCTGAAGTCAGTTAACCAGCTAGCCCTGGAACTTAAATTGCATCCTGGGTGTTTCTCCCTGGACTCCTAAGATAATATTGTCTTCCTTCCTATGTTTGTGGAGACCAGTATTGTTGGATCACAGTGAAAATAATTTCCAAGTTTGTAGTTTGCTTCTGAGAAGGTGGAACATTTTACTTTTTGGTATGTCTGCTCTGAGGAATACAGGGAGACCCAGGATACACTGGGAGAATTACATTCCCTACTGTTTATTCCCAGCTATGTTTCCTTGGAAAGAATACCTTGTAAACAAGCTGAAGGAACAAGCTTTACAGTCAGCTGTCTTTCCCTTCACAATTTATTTTGTAGCTATATCAGTACCACGTAAGTTCTTATTTTCTTGAAGGTATATGATTCTAAATCTTTTTGCCTGTTGGCCATGGTTGTCTCTCAATACCCATTACTCTCCACACCTTGTCTTCCTAATTACCAAATTGTTCAGATGTCCACGTCTTCTCCAGGAAGCCAAGTCCTTCGGGGAATCTTGATTTGTGTTCTTGCTATTCTGGGATTATTTATTAGTGTCATGATTTTTTGCTCTTAAGAGTGTCTTAGATTGGACAATAAATTAATCAGCCTAACTCTATTCACTGTTGGACTATGGCACACCATATCACCATATAACTCAAGTCTTAGCTAGTTTTTTGATGAAATTGAAAATTCTGTCAAATGTGAGGGTTCGAGGATGTGTATGGAGCCAGTTTGGTATATTGAAGCAGAAGGGAAGTTCACACGTTTCCTATACCTGGGCTAGCCCTCTGTGGAATGGACCCTCCATGGGACCTGTGGGAAGCCATTTTGAATGTAAAAGTGGACTCACAGGGAAGGTAAGGTGACGCAGAGGAAAACATCATTTGTTAGTATGGGTTAGTTTTTGCTGAAGTAACAAGCAACTTGAAGTGTTCATGCTCAGGAAAACAAAGCTTGTCTCTCACTCTGGCTCACCCTTGAGTATTGGCGTGGGCCTTTGCTCCATATTGCTGGTGGGAACTTTGGCTTGTTGAGGACCAGCCATTTTGGAATGCCATCATCCCTTTATCTAGCTGTGTGGAGGTAGAGCTTTACTGCAGGGTACCAGATACGTGATTTTAATTGGCTTTATTATTAGTGTTATTGCCAACCTGAGAGTAGTGCTTGTTTCCTGAGATTTCTTTGGTTGTTTTAAAATAGGGGTTAGCTTACATGTAGTAAATTTAAATATTTTTTTTTTTTTTTTTGTGACAAGCCTCTCTTGTCTTTCTAAGTAGCTAGAATTACATGTATGTATCATCACACACTGCTAGTTTTTATGTCTGGCAAACACATGTGACTGTACAACTACTGTTTAGGTTCAGACTAGTTCTATCTCTTGTTAAAAAATCATGTGAGATTAACCATTCTTTCCCTCTGCCAAGAGAATGTGACATCAATGGAATCGGTCGGTGTAAGTTTTTAAGTCTGGCTTCTTCCACTTGGCATAACGCACTTACTGTTCGTTGACGCCAGATGTGTGTCTGTGGTTTGCTTCATTTCCACTAAGTTGTAGTCTTTTTGTCTTTTTGGTTTTTTGAGACAGGGTTTCTCTGTGTTTCCTTGGCTATCCTGGAACTTGCTTTGTAGACCAGGCTGGCCTCAAACTCCGAGATCTGCCTGCCTCTGCCTCCTGAGTGCTGGGACTAAAGATGTATATTATCTTGCCCAGTTAAGTCTTTTACATGGACAGTTTATTTCCTTTCTGGTTAAGGGACTTGACTTGTTTACTAGTTTTGGTGAATAAGAAAGCCAGTTTAAACAGTAATCTATAGAATTTTGTATGACGATAACAGGCTTTGATTTCTCTTGGGTAAATATTTAGGAGTGAGACAGCTAAGTCATATGGTAAGTTTATGTTTGACTTCCTAAGAAACTATTAAACTTGTTTCCAAATTGGCTTTCGTCTTCCATTAACAAACCAGTATTTATGGGAATTTGAGTTGTTTCGTCTCCTCGCCAATGCTTGATATTATCAGTTTATTTTAAGAATACTTCATAGGTCTATAGTGAACACATTAACCTAGTTTTCTAGTAACGCTTTTTATTTAAAAAACCAAAGAGAAACAGGTAAAATGAAGGTGTTTTGTTTTCAAACAGCATCTCACTATAGAACACATAATGGCCTCACTCCCAATCTTCCTGCCTCTGCCTCCTTAGTGGGGTATTACTTATAGTTATGCACCATCACACCCAATTAATATGTGTTAATTACACATTGTTCTAGACACAACACAAAGTGTTATTATTTTGACATGCAATTTCTTTTACAAGTATTTGGAACATCAACCATACTTTATCAGTCAGCACTTCTCAGTGTGGACAAATCTTTTAAGATGTAGTAGCTATGTGGGAGCACAGCTGTTGTACTGGATACTGTGGAGCTAGATTTAGTCAAGTGGCTCAGTCCATTTGTGGGTGATCTGGTAAAAAATGTAATATCCTCCCAGATGGTACTGGCGCACACCTTTAATCCCAGCACTTGGGAGGCACAGCCAGGCAGATCTCTGTGAGTTCAAGGCCAGCCTGGTTTACAGAGTGAGATCCAGGACAGGCACCAAAACTACACAGAGAAACTCAGTCTTGAATCCCCTCCCCCCAAAAAATTGTAATATCCTAAGTATCCAGAAAATAATCATCACTAAGCTGCTAAGGTGAACTAACCTGAATATCTTCTAACTACAGCTTCTGCCTTCCATAGACAGAAATTAAATGTACAAAGATAAGTTGAACTTGCTTCTTTGGTTGTTTAAAAAATATCCTTGATATCATTTTTCACTGAAAAAGTAAATATGTGTTCAGTATAGAAGAATGAAAATCCAGGTAAGCTCCAGAGAAGAATGGACAGTCACTTGGAATCTCAGAGATATTATTTTGATGTACAGTTTTCAAGGTTGTTTGCATGTATGTGTGTGTGTGTGTGTGTAAGAGTATATATAAATGACCAGATGTGGAAACTTCCGTGTACTGAATTGTATGCCTCCAACAGATGCTTAAGATGCCAATTATAATTATTATTATATAAATACAAATTAAATATCCGTTATATGAAATGCTTAGGCCCAGAAATGTTGTGGAGTTCAAATTTTGTATTTGAAATTTTTTGCATATTTGTATATATATAATGTGATATTTTGGGTTAAGACTGAAGTCTAAATACAAAATTGACTTGCTTTGTATATACTTTATAATTATAACCTGAAGATCTTTTTATGATTGTGATATGCTTGCAGTTCATATGAGGTCATGTAAGTAATTTTCACATGGGACATCATGTTATAACATAAATTTTATATTTGGGAACATTTCATATTTGGGGTTTTAAATTAGGGATTCTCAGCTTTGTGCCTTTTTCCAGAGGTCTCACAATTTGCTCAACTTATTCTATATTATAGGACATTGAGAATAAGTCTTTGAATAAATTGGGATGGGGCAGATATAATGTCTCATTTGTATTGGTGAAATTATTTAGGCCACTCCACGTAGTTAAAAGGGAGGTTTATTTTGTGGGGTAACTTACAAATGAAGGGGTAGGTTGCAGGGTCTGGCAAAGGTATAGCGCAAAAGAGTCTCTGCTTTTGTTTCCACAGAAAGCCAGAGGCTGTGGATTTGTTCCAGATTAAGATACATCAGGTTTGATCAGCCAAGACCACCTGAAAGGTCTCCAATGACACAATGGCCCAGATGATCCAACATCCAGAATGGTTTCAAGACAACTGGCTCAGAGGTTTACCCTGATGGACTACTCCATAATCCTAAAATTTTCTTTGTATCCCCATAAGATACAGCGCCCCCCTCCAGCAGGAAGTAGTAAGAGAAACTACGCCCACATTCCCAAAATTATCAAGCTGGCTTTGGAGATGGAATTGGCTCACTCCTTCTCTAAACCCAGATATATTGCTAAAAGAAAAGGTTAGGAGATTCTTGTGTCCCAAATCAGAAGAGCCCTCTGGTGTGGGACAGAGAAAAACCAATATTTTTCTTTAAAGCAGGTTGATTATAAATGAGATCTCTTTCTAAAGAAGAAAGGGGGATATGATATAGATATAATAGGATGAAAGTGTAGATTAGGGAACTTACTTCTAAAGAGCAACAACTTGTTTAAAATGTTTTACATTGGTTTAGATTTTAGTCTATTGATACAAACTTAGTTAATTTTGTTATATTGTGTGTATATTTCTACTCTTGTTTAAGGTATTATGTTTATATTGTTCATTTAAAATTGTAATGGATAATTAAAAATAGATTAATAATTAGTCATCTATGATAATCATACTCGTAGCCATGTTAGTTAAGTCTTCTAGATATACATAGATATATTTCAGAGAGATAGGTAATCTTCAAATACTTCAAAGACCTACAGAATATGGCATTTAAAATAGTTTTAAAATTTAGACTTTCTGCACAGTGAGACATGTCTGCTCCTGGCAGCACCAATTTACTTCAGAGAGGAGGATGGGCATTGAAGACACTTCATATGGAGTTTATCTTCACCTTGGCAAAAATAGCCATTTGGGCAAGAAACTGTTCTTGCCTGGACTGCTTGATCACCTGGACATGCAGGACCCATAGAAAGGTGACCACTGAACTTTGCTTTCAAAATGGTCCTCCAGGTTCCTGCTTCACAGAGGAAACTGCCAGACATTCTACAGGACTCTGAGAGAAGTGACTGAGAGACTCTAGCTCTATGGGCTGAAGACAAATGCCCCAACTTTACAAAGGAACATTAGGTGACTGTTCAGGCTGCCAGCTGTCTCTGTCTACCCTGCAAGACTCCCGAAAGTTGCTTGCATCCTTCTCCCGGTTCTCAGGTATATCCTTCTGAGGTCTTTGATGTGGTTGAAGGCTAGATAGTTATAATTTCCTCAGTTATGATAAAAGATAAGTTAGATATAAAACCTTAGACTCACAAATATAAGATAGGTAGGATATCTTCTTTAATATTGTAACTGTAATTCTTGCTTGATAATTGTTTTGTCATATGTAATTGTACTATGTAAAAGTTAAAACCTTCCTAAAAAAAAAGAAAAGGGGAAGTGCTGTGGATATCGCTCCGTGTAAATAAAGTTCTGATTGGCCAGTGGCCAGGCAGGAAGTATAGGCGGGACAAGAGAGTAGAGAATTCTGGGAAGTAGAAGGCTGGGGAGAGACACCGCCAGCCGCCGCCATGAGAAGCAACATGTAAAGACACTGGTAAGCCACAAGCCATGTGGCAAAGTATAGACTAACAGAAATGGGTTAATTTAAGATAGAAGAAGTAGATAACAAGAAGCCTGCCAAGGCCATACAGTTTGTAAACAATGTAAGTTTCTGTGTGCTTTCTTGGTTGGGTCTGAGCGACTGTGGGACTGGCGGGTAAGAGAGATTTGTCCTGACTGTGGGCCAGGCAGAAAAACTCCAACTACACATTTGGAACACTTCCTTCCATGACCCCCAAACAGAGGGTTTGGAAATCCTGTTGTATTGGTTTCCTGTCTCTGGGGGTGGGGTCAGGAGGCTGAGAAAATTGACTTCAATGAGGAAAGGTGGATCTGGACTCCTGAGTTCAGAGGAGTCACTTCTTGGTTGCTTGGCTCCGTTGTCTGGGGCCTGTGCTGAAGCCGAGCACTACATAGGGAGCATCCATTGGAGCAAAGCTACTGAGGTCCCAGCAGCCAGGAAGCAGAGAGTGAAAGGAAGGGGCTGGATCTCAGAAAACCCTTCAAGACAAGCACCAGGAACTAACTTGCTCCAATTAGGCTCAGCTCTTGAAGGTTCTACCTCGTCCCCACAGGACCATCAGCTGGGGACCAGGCCTTTCGCACATGACCTAAATCACAACATATTGTCTCTGACAAAGGCTCCCTCCCTTTCCAGTGCATGGATATGGTGGTACGCGCCCATGATGCCATTACCAGGGAGGAAGAAGCAGGAGAACCATGAGCCGCAGACCTTCCCGACGCACACTGTGAAACCTTGTTTCAGAAGACAAATAAAAGTGGACAAAAGCCTCAGCCCACCCCAAAGAATCCTCATAGTCTTACCAGTTGACAACGTTACTCAAATGTCCAGGTTCAAAGTCTGCTCTGAAACTCGAGGCACATTCCTTGCTGTAAAAATAAAGCACTCAGATACAATAGCACCAGGTAAACATTTCCATCCCAAAGGAGAATGGGGCTATAAAGGAAGAATGAGGCCAGAGCCATGTAAGAGCCAAGCAACCATTCAGTCCTATGGCTGGCTGTTTAGCACTGGGGGCACAGGATGGGTTCATGTGGCTCTCCACCTATAGTTACATTCTATGTTTTCCTCTCCTGCTGTGTTCTTTTCCTCCTTTTCTTGTTATGTCTGTCCTTTTCTTAGGTCTTGTAGTAGCAATAGTCACAAATGGGAATATTCAGCTCAGCAAAGCAGCTAAAGTAGTTAGTAAAGGAATGTATATCAAATTTCTGATAGAGTTGTCTGTCACTTTTGTCTATTTCTGTGACTGTCATGCATTCCTAACCAGCAAGTATTAGGGTGTGGTTATTTGGGGTGTTCTCGGTGGAAGAAGGAGGTACCTGGGTACCTAGAGAAGAAAAGATAACGTCTGAAAAACCATGAAGGAAAGATGACACAGGAAAGGACAGATTTGTTAAGGTTTTATTTACAAACCCAAAGACAGTGTAAACTACACAAGAAAGAAATTGATTAATGTGTTAAGATGTTCTCTGTGCTTTTCTTTTCTTGGCTGTGGCCATTGGGCTTTTTCAGCGACCTCCAATGCCTGGCTTTCTTCTGTGGTAGGCACAGAAGTAATACTAAAAATATTTAACAGCTGCTAAGGCAGGACATTCAACCAGTGAGAAACAAGCCTTGTCCAAGACAATCGCAGTGGTCTAAACAAGGCTCAAGAATTGGGAGGCTACCTGGAGTGAGGGAAATAAAACAGAGAAGAAATGCATTTTAAGACCTTGGAGGGTTTGCTTGCTTTATTCCAGTAAAATCATTCTAGGTTTAAAAGCCTTTTTTCTTGGTTTTAACCTTGCACGAATTTCAAATGATACCGATAAGGAAATCTTTCCCACAAAACAGTGAATTGCCTCTTCACTTCTCTAAAAGCGTATCTGAAGTCCCAGAGAATGATTAATATACCAACTGTATGAGAAATGCAAGGCGTCTACATAGAAACAAACAACAGAAGAAGTATAAGCAGGCCCCTTGGAACGAAGATACAGAAAGATAGGCAAAGGCGCTTTCCCAGCAGCAAAGGCGCACAGTTCTGTAAAACACTCGCCGTAGGAGGAAAGCTTATGTTCTCCTTGATCACTTTCCTTTTATTTTCTCGTTGAAGCTGGAACTTATCAGTTGGGCTAGAATGGCCTGGGCCAGAAGGCCCCAGGGAAACTCCTGTCTCTACCTCCCCAGTGGTAGGATCAGAGCCTCCCCACATCCCTGGCTTTATTTATTTATTTTTCCCCCCAGAGCTTGTGCTTGTTAGGCAGGTGTTCTACCACTGAGCTAAATCCCCAACCCCAAATCTCAATTTCTTTTCTTTTTTGGTTTTTTTTGAGACAGGGTTTCTATGTGTAGCTTTGTGCCTTTGCTGGATCTCACTCTGCAGCCCAGGCTGGCCTCGAACTCACAAAGATCTGCCTGCCTCTGCCTCCTGAGTGCTGGGGTTAAAGGCGTGCACCACCACCGCCTGGCCCATCCCTGGCTTTTAACATGGACACTGGAAATCCAAACTCAGGACCTCCTCATGTTTACACATCAAGTTCTTTACTGACTAAAACAACTCTCCAGCCCCTGAGTTCTAAAGGATACGGAGCAGAGAGAAGTAGCAAACAGATACTGCCATGTGCTGCAGCCGACAAACCAGGCAAATGCACTAAAATGGGCCACACCCTAGGAGAGACCTGCAGGAGAGAGATGAGTGGTTGTGTGGAGGGGGGCCGAGGGGAGGGAGACAGAGATGACAGGGTCAGTGAAGCAGGGAGAAGGGGAGCAGAGGAAAGAGAGTCAGGACAAATACTGGACTCCGTGACAAGGGTCAGCAAAGCCCTGGCAGCAGCAGGAAGCTCTGGCTGTAGTGTTGCTGACGGGGTCGGTAAGGAAAGCTTAAGAGAGGTTAGAGTGGGGCTCTGTTAGGAGCAGTACAGTGAGAACATAAATCCCCACATGACCCACTATGTGTCCTCAGCCGGGTCTTCCTGGTAGGTGGTAGGTGGTGGGTGGGTGGGGGGCCATGCAGCTCATCCTTGGACTACAGGAGGAACATTGATGGTGGTGTTTCTTCACCCCTGTGCAGTAGTGGGTTATATATATATATATGCCATAGTGGTCCGGCTACCAGAAGGAGCTACCGGAAGGAGCCCAGGGTCTATTGTGGAGGGTCTACCAATGTCCAGGAGCCAAGACAAACAGACAGATTGTTGTGTAAGATACTGAGATGTGGCAGTCTGACTTTTATAGTAGGCAGGGCTGTTTGTTCTAGAGTGCTGTTGTAATTAACTGCCTGACTCGGGGCCATCTGACATTTTACTTGTCAGTGAGAATAAGATTACCTGGCAAAGTGTCCCGTGTTAGGCACAAAGTACTCAGGATGTGTTATCTACCAGGTAAGCAACATCAGGACCAGGTAAATTCGACGACAGGGCTGATCTAAGAAGATACTGTGGGACATAGGAACAGAAGTTATGTGGGCATATGAAGAAAGCTCGTGAGCATATAGACTCATCCGTGAGCAGAGATTTTAGTGATCTTGGAGTGTGAACCCTGGGACTACTTGCTACTGGGATAGAGAGAAGACCATGGGAGCTGGTGAAGGGCTGGCTGGTGGAGAAGGGGGCTGTTATAAAGAAAAGCAACAAATGTTGTCTCTCACCCTTTTTTCTTAAAAAAAAAAAAAAAAAGATTGTTTTCATTTTGCAAGTGTAAAAGATGTTTTGAGACCCCTTTGAGTGCCCTAATTGTAGGCATATTTAAAAATGAAATCAAATAGTTTATTTCTAGTAAAAACCAGCTGTCTTAAGTTACCCCTTGTCTGCAGTGGCTACAAAATAGGAAGGTTAAGGGTCACAATCTGGTTGTTTGTGGGCATCAACCTGATTCTGTAAGTACTTTTCCTTGACCTGAGAAAATACTTTTTAAATGAAGAGAGGGGAAGTGGAAGGGAACTCAGGTCCCACCCTCGCTGTGGATGCACTCTGGGGGCGATTCAGTCCATTCTTCCAACACATGTTTACAGAGTCCCTATATGTGCTTCAGATAGAGATTAAAAAAAAACAAACAAAAAAAAAACCCCAAAAAAATGCTGCTGTCCCCAGGACCACATCAGCTCAGGGGAGCATCGAGGGAGAGCTGGGCAATTCCTAAGTCCTCTGAATCCTCAAGACAGTTATGCCTAGGTTATCTCATGTTCCCCCACCCTGTGGCTAAGAGGTGACAGTTACAGGGACCCTCCGGTTTCATTTCATTCGGTTATTCTAAAAAACCCAGGAGTCCGGGTAGTATCAGTGTGTTTTTGCCCTATGCGGCCAGGTATATAAGAAGTTACTAGGATCCCTGCCTATCCACAGCTCAGTGTCGACTGTTACTTCAAGTTCCTTTCTGGACAGTCTAGCCGCCACAGCTCTGCCAAGGTAACCCGGGCATCTTTTCTGCTGGCCCATCGGAACCCAGGCTGCATCTCTCCCATGCAGTCATCTGCATCTCAAAATGATTAAACCTGGACCAGCTATTTTTATTTAGTTCTCTAAAAATAGCTATCAGTCTGTCTTGGCTGGAAGTCACTACCCCCTCTCCACCCCCCCCCCCCCCCCCCCGCGCTCTTCAAGTGTGCACACCAGAACGCCAGAAGGCTTTTGCCCTGACTTTGGCTTCCCAGTCATTGGCATTTGGGGGTACAGCTGTATCCACCCAGACTGTGTGGTGTTTTCAGACGGGGTCTTTTAGGGAGCTCTAAAGGTGCATTCACTGTGGAAGTCTCAACCTAGAACACACGTGCCCAAAGTCTTCTAGGTTGCAGGCAAAACCTTTGAGGGCCCTAAAGTGAAGACGACCACCAGGTCTGCTCCAGGGTCGGTATTCGGCAAGAGTGGGCGAACTGAGAGGTGAAGAGGTAGCAGTTAGGACTTGGGGTGAGCACCCAGTCCCTAACTGGCTTCTCCAGGCGTGAAGGGTGTGGACGTGGATCGAGGACCCTCCAACAGAGTCTGAATGAAGACCTAACCTCCTATTTCCACCCCGCCCTCCGGTGTGACCACTTTTGATCCCGCCCCAAACAAAGCCAATCCAACTCCTGCAGGATGAATAAGGGGATCAGGTTGCTCTCTCGGCTTCCCCCACCCCCTCCCCGCGGCTCCCCTTCCCCACGTGACTCTCTGGAATCTTTGCCAAAGCTCGGAGTCTCTGAGTCTATTTTCACACCCAGCAAAGGAGAGAGGAAGGGGGCGAGAGAGGCCGAGGAAGGCGGAGCGTGTGTGCTTCAAACGCTGGGATCCACTCGGGGACTTATTTTGTGCATTTCCAGGCCCCTCATCAGAGGAGCATTGAGTTCGGGGTCTTTTCCAGCCTCTCTCTTTCCTCGGTGCATCTACAATTAGGCTCCACCTCCACTTGGGTAATCGCACCTCCACCCTGCAGCGCAGCTCGGGGCTGCACCGAGCGGAGGTGGGCGTCGGTGTGGAGCAAGCCGCGCCCCTTTGCACTCCTCCTCCGGGCGAGGGGCGGGGGGAGAGAAAGTGGCAGCAGCGCCCCCCAAGCCTTCGGTGTGGAGCTCTGGCCTGCAGCAGCCGGGCGGCGCGGTACGGCTGCAGCGCCGGGGAGTCCCGGAGCTCCCGCAGGGCCGCACAAAGTTTGCAGCCAGCAGCCCTGCGCGGCCGGCCGAGCTCCCTGAGCGCTGCAGTGGCCCGGCCCGGCGCGTTCGCGGCGACCCCCTCGGCCGACAGCACGGCGACAGACGGGGGGCGTGCCGAGAGAACTTTGAAAAGCTGCTGAGGGGGAACCTGCGCCTGCAGTCTCGCCAGGCGGGGACCTCTGGAGGAACTGGTCTAGCCCGAGGGAATGCTGCGAGATCCCAGCAGCCGCTGACCCGCAACTTTCCAGCTAGACTTGGCGGCGGGCTGAGCTTTGCCTGGTTCTCGCAGGCTCGGCGCACGGCGGGGGCTGATCGGCTGGCTGGAGAGCGGGGTGAGCCTCGGGGCTGAGTGTTGCCCTCGGCTGGCTGCATCCTTCTCGGGTCCATCCCCCAAGCTCGGCTCCCTCCGCCGCGTTTCCCCGCTGTCTGCGCCCGAGTCCCGGCTCCCGGCGCCGCAGCCTGGGCTTTGGCCGAGAGCAGGTTCTTGGATGCTGAAGGCTGAGCTCCTCCTGCGAGAGTGCCGCGGCGGCGATGAGTGTCCTCAAAGCGTGGCTCGGGGTGGCCCTGGCGCTGGCGGCAGTTGCAGTATTGCCTCACTGCGAAGGTAAGGCAAAAAGCGCGGTGCCGAGTGTGTGTGTGTGTGTGTGTGTGTGTGTGTGTGTGTGTGTGTGTGTGTGTGTTCCTTCGTGCCGTTTAAAACACTCAGCGGGGTTTTTGAGTGTTATGGGTTGGGTGGAAGTTTCTGATTCGGGGCGAGGGGCGGACATGAGTGGGTTTTCCTCTCTCCTGAAATCCCCACTCCTGGCTTCTCCTGTGGTAAAAATCACAGCCCGCCACGGCCTCCTCTCTGCTTTTTGGGGGTGGATGGGTGGCCTTTTGAGGTGACATTTCTGAAAGTGGATCTTCCTTCCACTTCTACCCTACCCCTGAAGGAAAGCACCTACGTGGAGCCTGTAGATGAGGAGCGAACAGTTGATCTCACTCCTGTGAAACAAAAAACCCTCACCCCAGCTCCATGGTTCTTACTCTCCTCCGCGCCCCAATAAGTCTCCCCACTTACAGACCACTTACGATTTTATAAGTACTGGGTCTGAGTGTTTTGGATGGAGACGATTCAGTTGCCCTGAAATAAATCTTCCTCGGTACCGAAAACACGAGGCTGCCTGCTTCTCTAGGAAAAAGTGGTTAATAAGAGTGTGGGTTCTTCTCTTCTCCCCGGGTTCTCATTGGGGGGGCTCCAACCCACTTCCCCAAGAGCTGGGGCAGAGAAAGGAGACTTGGGTGTTGTCACCAGGATAGCACACGCAATCTGGGCTCAGATAATAAATCAGTAAGAGTTGGGGGGGGGGTGACATGCTGAGTCTGGCGTGGCGCTGCTCCCCTCCACCCCCAGCGCCCCTGGCGCGCCTCTCACCTGCTCTGAGCCGCGGGGACAGTGTCAGGGTTAGCACTCAGGGAGGGGGAAGGGAGTGGCGGGCTGGGAGGGAGACGGCTTCATCCACGGCTGGGCTCTCCCTTTCCTCTCCGGGCTCCATTCATTATTCATCCAGCTGCAGGAAGAGTTCACCTGCCCACTTGCAAATCCTCTAGGCGGTGTTGTGCCCACGTCGCCTTCCCCGCACCTTCGGCGCGCAGTGGGGGCGGCTGGAGGTCGCAGGAGGACACAAACCTCAGGGGGGCTTCCTGTCTCCAGAGCGGTGGTGCCTCTCTTCCTTACCACCTTTCTCTTAGCAAGCCGGCTGGCCTTGGGTATCCAGGCTCAGACTTTTCCCCACAGGTTAAGGCGCCACCTTCTCACATGGTCGTGGAAATTATGTCAAAAGGATACTATTCCCTGGAAAAGCACGCCAGGGGGCTGTGCAGCCCTTTTCAAACTGTGGGCAACCTGTTTTTTTTTTTTTTTTTAAAAAAAAAAGAATTGTGTATATACACGTGTGCATACTTATAAAAAAAAAAACCTTGGAAATTTTAATTATAGTAATTAAGCAGATGGGAGAGTCAGCCCAGGCTCCTCAAACTTCAACTTAAGACTTAGAAAAATTACAGTTTCACTCGGTGGCAGTTTCTTATTTAAAAATTATATCCCAACGACACAGAAAACATGCTATCACTCCTGGATTGCTCACCAGGGGGCAGTTGGAACAATGCTGTTTCTCAGAAGCAAATATCTTGAAATGACAAAGGCCATTATTATTAAGAGGCTATGGGGTATGCTCTTTGGAGGGTTAGTAGATACAGCTGGTAAAGTTTATGATCTGCTGGGGTGGGTGAGTGTGTGTGTGTGTGTGTGTGTGTGTGTGTGTGTGTGTGTGTGAACTTTGCTTCTGATTTCTTTATACACCTTCAGAACCTTCTGCATGTGCTCACACATTAGACCCTAGATTGCAAGTTGTCTGAGAGGTCTCAGCCAATCCCTGCTTAGCACGGAATGAATGAACACGGGTCTCTACTGAGCATGTCATTTCCTTGCACTACACTAAGCATTTTACACACTTTAGCTCATTTAATTTATTTATTTGTGTGATAATGGTCTCACACTCACAGATCAGCTGTCGTCTGGTAAGTCCTGCGCTTTGAGCCAAAGCTTTCTTTTTCTTTAAAACGAAGAGACTGCCACCAGGTGCCTTTAATCCCAGTACCCCAGAGGCATTGGCAGGTGGATCTCCTTGAGTTCCAGGCCAACATGGTCTAGAAAGCAAGTTCCAGGACAGCCAGGGCTACACAGAGAAACTGTCTTGAAAAAACAAAACCAACCAACCAACCAACCAACCAACCATCCAACCAACCAACCAACCCAAACCAAAAAACAAAACAATCCCCCCAAAACAAAACAACCCAAAAAACCTAAGAGACTGAGATGGACAACATATGGCCCTTAGAGATTTCCTCAAGTGATAATTGTGATACTTACCCAGGGGAAGATTTTTTAAAACAGGCATTTATGTATGCTTGCTAAAGGGGTCATATAGTCACATTTTGACCCAGCCAGCTTATGGAAGAATGCATTGTTCTTTTTTTTTTTTTTTTTTTTTTTTCTTAGCCAACAACAGAGAATGCTTATAGTACTCCAGTTAATTCTTCCCACAATGATAGTTGCTAAAGTGAGCTCTTCCTCACTGGCCTGGGAGCTTAGGGCAGCTCCAGCAATTCCTGTGTCTCCAGCTTGGCTCCTATTAATGCAGTGTGACCTCAAGAGCTCCAGTTGGAAGAGGGATTACCAAATAACATTCTTCTCAATTAATTTAAATAGATCAGCCTCCATGATTAAGTGACTGGCCTTGAATGAACTAGCTAACTAAATGAGGAAGGTTCTCTGTGGTGGGAGCTTTAAATATGTTTTCTAATTATATAAAAGAGAGAGAGACCGGCATTAGGGCTACAGATCAGTGATAGGGCTTTTTGCTCAAGGTCCTGGGTTCAATACCCAGCATGACAAGACAACAGAAACAAACAAACAAACAAACAGAAAATTTTGATGAGGTTTTCAGGTTCTAAATTTTTATCTTAAGTATTAAGAGAAAGATGAAAAAAAAATATATATATATTGTTTTTTCAAGACAGGGTTTTTCTGTGTAGTTTTGGTTTCTGTGTCCTGGATCTTATTCTGTAGACCAGGCTTGCCTCGAACTTACACAGATCCTCCTGACTGCCTCCCGAGTGCTGGGATTAAAGGCGTACACCACCACTGCCTGGTAGAAAGATGAGTTTTTATAGCCAAGTTGTTGGCTGTGTTATTGTATATCACCTCAAGATCGCTAAGCCGATAGACTGTGAATTGAGGGATTAATAACATCAAGAAGTCACAGAGAAGCTTCAAACACGGCTGCTTCCTGAGTCAGAAAAACTGTAACCCCATTTTGTGGAGACCCATCTTGACTTGTGCTCACATGGGGGAGTTCTGTGAGTTTCAGCAGATAGACAGCTGGTATGGAATTGGGAAACTCTCTTGGAGACCTGAACCCTAGTGTATGTCCTCACCCCTTGCCTTTAGCTAATCCCACAGGTTCCCTACTTTCTTCGTACCTACTATTAACAGATTTTAAAGGACTGTTTGATTGAGGTTTTGTTTCATTTACAGGTAAATCAGCAGTTCTGGTTCTGTGTTTGGCCAGAGAGCTCCTTTGATCTGGCATTTAATGCTTAAAACTCAGTATCAGAGAAGGACCGCATTGGCTTCTTCATTGACACCAACAGCCTCCTTCCATCTCTGATTCTGCAAACCTTCATTGAGAGCTCTTACACCCTGTTAGGTGTGGTAGGAGCTGGGAAGTCTGACACCATAGGGAACAAAGGAGTTTACATATCCCCAAATTTATAATACTGGTAAAATAGCAGTGGGCCTCTGAGAACATGTGGCCCTTCTAGGGTTTCTCAGGCCTGAGATTTTACAAGCTCTAGGTGATTGATACTGACTGTAGCTTTGCAGCTTTTGGTTTTCATCACTACCTGCAAGTAGACATAGATAGGTGATGTATCATCATAGGTTCTTGTTTCTAATATACTGCATTTCCACTCCCCTGTGGGATTAGATTTTGAGTATCACCTTCCCCATGGACATCCTGGAGTGGGGTCACAGCCATCTATATTCACTGTTACGGACTTGGGTGGCAACCTCACTCAATTTTAGTCAGGCACGAGTCGTCATAAAACACTCTCCACCACATGGCTCAGAAGAGGGGAGGGACCACCACACGGCAGAGCTGGAGCCTCATGCCGAATCTTAGGGGAGTCCAGAAGTGGTTGGCCATTTTTGTTTTACTGCTCTATTAATTGATCTAAATCCTGAGAGTAATCAGGGCACGGGCCATCCTGTCAGTCCAGAAATGATTCTATTTTAATTATTCCACCACGTGCCCAGGCATAGCTGAATTATAACACAACATAAAGTGTGAACATTTGGATGCCAACTTGTGGCTGCTTGATTAACGAGTCCTCTCTTGGTGATACCCCGTGTGCTGGCTAGTTTTATCTGAAACAAGCTAGAGTTATCTGAAAGGCGGAAACCTCAGTCGAGAAAATGCTGTAAGATCTGGCCGTCAGTCATTTTCTTAATTAGCAAGCAATAGGGGAGGGCCCAGCCCATTTGTGGGTGGTGCCACACCTGGGGCACCTGGGTTCAATAAGAAAGCAGATTGAGCAAGCCATGAGGAGTAAGCCAATAAGCTCCTTCCCTGAGTTCCCTCAGTGATGGACTGTTATCTGGAAATGTAAGCCAGATAAACTCTTTCCTCCCCAGATTGTTTCATCAAAGCAAAAGTCACCCTAACTAGGACACCCTACTGTCCAAATCTCTTATCTTTTTTTTTTTTTTTTTTTTTTTTTTTGGTTTTTCCACCACCTGACCCAAATCTCTTGTCTTAATGTTCTATATGCCATGGTTTCTTTGGACCTGTGTGTCTGTGTGGTATGGTAGACCTTTCCTGGAATACACAACACACACATCTATAACTACTTAGTCCAAATAGTGAGTCCATGACAGAACAAAGTAGGACACCACCAAAGTGCAAGTTGGTAGACCAGTGAGTTTTTTTTTTTTTGTTTTTGTTTTTTTTTTTTGTTACTTACCTGACTGTAGGTGAGGGGTTACTTACAGGAGCAGAAGCTACTCAAAGACAGCTGCATCACCAAGCCCACCCCAGGATGGGTGTCAGCTCACCATGCTGGGAACCTGGTGCACACTACACAGCCTGCAAACAGCTTAAGAGGTCACAAAGTGTCCTTTCCAGGTGGCTCAGTTGAGTTCTTTTTGGGCAGTTCAGTTGGTCTTTGCTTCTTCTAGGCAGCATGTCTCTCCTTCCAGGCTCCTTGGCAGGTCTCTGCTTCTGCTTTATAATTTGGCTTCTCTGGGAATGACTCTCAGCAGTCTTTACTCTTGATACACATGTGGGGAGAAGGAGGCCTAGTGAATCTGGTCAGCTTCAGGGACTTCCTGAGGCTATTTTGAGTTTTCTTCCTGTCTTAAGGAGTGTCCTTTGCATTATTTTATTTCCCCTAGGAACATCCTGATGTTTCACCTTCCTGTAAACATCCCATCCTAGAATTTCCCTGGAAGATGCAAAGTTTTCATTGAGGAAGAAACTGATACACAAAGTCTGACATTTTGTGCCTGTTGGATTTACCTAATTGACTCAGTTTCCAGATAGTATCTTTGTGGCTAATAGTTTTGGGATGGAAGCATGTTACCAGTTATATTTCAAAATCTCTCTAAAAATATTAAACCTTCTATTGGTGCCTCATAAAGGATTATTATATTAAATTATTATACATGATAATCTCCAAGAGACTTCAGCCAAGGGACTCTTCTGACTTTTATTTTATGCAGGTTAATATTTTACATATGTGACTCACAAGGAATAAACTGAGTAGCCAGGCAGGAGAACAGGCCAGACTCAGGATAGAGGTTTACTTCATGGTGCTCTGTGGGTATGTAATGGAAATATCCCTCACTGTAGAGATTAAGATGCTGGTGTCTCAGCCATAGTCCATGCCCTGAAACTAGAGATGGCCTTAGCTTGAGAATCCAGCTCCAACTGTGCCCCTATCCACAGGCTTTCCTGAAAAGAAAGCCTGCGTTTTCCTTCTCTACCATTTCTTCCATTTCATCTAAAGCTGTAGGTTTCCTGAAGTTCATTTAAACCCATTAAGTCCAAACCATAGCGCAGTTCGAGTACCCCTTAAGAAAAAAATGTACTGAGTGGAGGGAGTAGCTATGTCTTCCACATGATGTGACTGGTTGGAATAAAGGCCTTTCTGCTTTTCTTGTGCCAGGAGATGCACCCAGCACTCACTGCCAGAAAACACCCCAGCTTCATCTGTTGGTGGGTGTGCAGCCTGCCATAGTGTGGGAGAAATACGCTCGCTCTGGATGGCCTCGTCTGGCTTTGGGTGATGATGAATGTTTGATGGGACTGGGCATCATACTGGAATGCTTTATTTTCTCCAGAGAGTAGAAATGAGGTTTTGGAAAGTGTGTTAATGGAGACCCGTGCAGGCAGCTGCCTTCCGGGTAGCACTGTTCATTTTAGGGAAGCCCTTGGAGGGCAAAGCTAATTTTCTTTGGAACTGCACATTGTGGAGTAACCCACATGGAGTTATTTCTTTTTCTAATGATAGAGTTTATCAGCTCCATATTGTTTAACGTGGGTCTGCCCCAGATGCTTGGCTTAAGCAAGGACAAATGTGGAGCCATTCTTCATGTTTTCATGTTGCAGTGAGTTTATAGGGTCTACCCGGACTCCCCAAATGGGCTTTGCTGTGGATGTTTGGTTATTTCTTAAACTGGATTTCTTTATAAGCCTGGGAAAGAAGTTGATTTTGCAAGACAGCATTGTGGAGACGAGCACTGAAATTCCAGTCACATGGCCTGTAATGGTGTGCTGGCCAGTGACGGACAGTGTATGCACTGGCTCTGGGAGGTTGTGCTGCCCAGGCATGCCCTGGTGTTTTAGTTTGTGTCATTGGACTCTGTGATGACATGATGACATGATGTCACATGATGACAATGAAACTGCCCAATGATGCATCTCTTGGAAAGTCGCCTTATGTGACTGTTTGGGAGCATGCTCTTATTCTAAAGGGTAAATATTGTCTTTTTTCCTCTAAAAGTTGAAATCTGTTAGATTGTTTTAAAGATTACACACAGTTGAAAATATCATGACACACGTGATAAGTGCATGTAATTTTGTCTGTTGACTAAAAGAAAACCTGAATATGTCACAGATATTTAATTGTTTAGCCATTAAGAGATTAATAGTCTGAAAAAAATGATTCAATTTTGTTAAGTTGTACCTAAGTGGTGATTATCTTCATTATAATTTTAATAACATCATTGTAATTTTTAAGCATGAGAAATAAGTAAATGTGTATTTAAATAACTTGGAAAGTGGAGGGTGACTGGGAAGAAAACGGGACCAGAGGGGAGGAGGGTGGGTGAGAGGGTTATAGGGGAGCAAATATGATCAGGATGTAATATGCACACGTAAAAATACCATTTGGAAGCCTATTTTTTGAATAGTGAATATGGTGCTGATCAAAATTTAAAACTGTGTTGTTTGTTGGGGAAACAGCTTAGTTGGTAAAGTGTTTGCCATGCCAACATGAGGACCCGAGTTCAATACCCAGGACCCATGATTGCAATCCCAGTGCCACAGAGTCAGCCACCCAGCTATGCCTGCTTGAGAGGTCCAGTCAGTGAGAGACTCTGTTTTAAAACACAAGATAGAAAGTACCCATGACACCTACACCTGAAGGTGACCTGTGACCTTCATATGCACACATATGTATCACATCACACACACACACACACACACACACACACACACACACACACACACACACAAGATTTAAAAACTGAATTGCTGAGATACATATTTCTTCCAGATACACATGATTGTTTAGTGTTTATACACACATATATCTCCTTTCTTATGATATATTATAGATTGAAATACTGTCTTCAGGACAAAATTTCTTAAAAATAGGTCAGTCAAGATGAATTTTTCCTCAAGGTTTTGTCTCAAGTTTTTCTTATTTGAATGTCAAGGACGTAAGAAAATCATCTCAGCAAGTTTGCCCATAGAGATCTTCCTTTCAAACCCAAGTGTAAACAGTCATCTCATTTTCTTTATAGATCGTTGGTTCTGTGATTGACAGGGAAGGCAGGCCGGCTGTGTGCTGAGAAGTTAGCCTCTCTAGGATCTGTGGAAATCAGCACTGTCATGAACCTGGCCATCCCTCCCTGGAAACCACCTGTGTCCTGTCATGACCTGCTTCCCCCATGGTGTGTCTGCACTCTTGCCTTCTATTTTGTGTCTCATTGACTGCGAGACTGGCTGGGAGGGTGCTACACACCACTTTCAGGTCACAGGACACCTGCTGTGCTGTGCAGAAATCACCGGAGAATGTGTACTTCTTAAGACCAGGATTGCAGTTTTATACTCTTCTGAAGCGTAGAACCGGGAAGTTCATTTCCGTTATGCTAGCTGCTCAGAACATAAGCACCCCGTGTCCAGTTCTGCTCTCTTCTACATTTAGAACAGATTATCTTTTTTCTTTTTTCATTTGGTGTCTAATGACTGGAAAACACAAGGATGTATTGGTTCATAAGCAGCACATCAAGGAAGAACATGGAGCGAGAAGAGTTGCATAGGTCAGGGGCCCACCACAAGAGGAGCGCTTCTCAAATAGCTTCCACGCCATGGCGTGGCCTCCCCAGTGAAGAACATCCTGTATGCAAGGCATGCAATAGGTGTCTTTGTGTTGATATAGTAACCTAGTGAGTGCCTGTTATGTGAACAGGTGGGGAAGAAGTTCAAAGACATGGAGGCATTCCCTTTTCTGAGCATGTGTACAGAGGTGATGAGGGCAGAGGCACCTTTCCGTCACATGCAGGGGTGGATATGGTTACAGGCCTACAATCCCAGCTCTTCAGAAGCTGAGGTGAGAGGATTGCAAGTTGTAGGCCAGTTTGGGCTACATAGGGAAACCTTGTCTCAAAACAAACCAACGTTAACCAATCAGCCAAGCAAGCAACCAAACAAACAGTAACAACAAATACAAATAGAACACCACAGGAAAGTGTCAAGAATGGATTCGCCAAAAATAATTGAGGCACGAGGTGCTATGAGTTCAAAGGAGAAGAAATGCTTTCCTGCCCAAGGATGGGATCAAGTTCAAGAGCCCCGAAGAGACCAAATGCATCTCTGTAGGAACTCAAAGTGGAAGAAACTTTGAGACATGAAAATTATTATGGAATAAATTGGCTCCTTGAGTTGATCTGGAGAATTTATGTAGGGAAGTATGGAAGAGAGGCTTTGATAAATAAATTCAGAGTGGATTATGGAAGCTTTTGTGACGGAGTGCACAGATAATCGCATTGTATTTATACTATGCCACTATAAATACATTTATTTTATTAAAGTATTGTCATCACTTCTTTCCACTCCCTCAAATTCCTGGCCTCTTGTTTTTAAAATTATTGTTGTCTTACACACACACACACACACACACACACACACACACACACTACTAAGTCTGTTCAGTGTTGCTTGCATGAACATGATTTCAGGGCTGACCACTTGGTACTGGATAACCAATTAGGGGCTCCTTCCTGACGGAAGACCCCTTCGACTCTTAGCATCCTTTGGATGCCTATAGATCTTTGTCAAGGGGCGGGGCCCCTGAGAGTCCCTACTTCCATGTTAGTATGTCTATTGATGTTGTCCTTGTTCAGGTCTTTAGGCAGCCATATTGTTGAGGTTTACAGACATTTCTTTTCAAATCCCAATAATATGCTTTAATCTTGCACTGTGTCATGTGTCCACAAGAGTCATTGATCTTATATAAGGGGCTATTTCCCCAGGGTAAGAACATTTGAACCTTTTAATCAAAGTAGTTTGCTGGGTGGGATGGAGATGGAGTTAAGAGCTAAGCATGCTGGGTAGTGACTGTTGGTTTGTTATGCATCGGTTTTGGTTTTTTAATTTTAATTCTTGGCTTTTTTTTTTCTTCCACAGGTGCTTGTCTCTATCAGGGCTCCTTGTTGGCGGTAGGTCATTCTTAATCTATTTCTTTTGGATGTAAGAGGCTTAGCTGAGATAACTGAGTGACTGGGGTGACTGTGTCATTGTAAACTATATTATTTTCTTCATGGGTTGAGGAGTACTCCTCATCCTCATCCGGGTACCATAGGGCTCCATCACTTAATAACCTTTGGAGAGTGAATTAGTTCCATCTGGATACTCAGGTGTTGAATGAGAAGTCCCCCGCATCCCTGCCGCCATTTGCATTCCATGGCTGTCCTTCGTGTTCTTTCAGTCAGAGATAATTGGGTCCGATTCTCTTGTCACACACAAACTAGGGCACAATTTGTTTATATGCCTGTTACATTTGTTTCTGTCTTCAAAAACAATGCTGTTATTACATTCAGTACAACGGAAGAGATTCTTGGTCAGTTCTCTGAATGATAAGCTTAAGTTTTTGGTAAACAGCAAACAAATTAGCATTTTTATCTCTGACCCTTTCCACACGGGGTAGGCAGAATTGATTTTGAATTTAATGTCAGAATGACTGGGGGGAAAAGCTGATGCAAGTCTCGTGCATTCCTTTTCATTAATAATGTACTGTGGTGCATAACAGTGTGTAAAAGCCTTATTGAAAAGACTGTCTACACTCCATCAACTCTAATAAATGCTATGACAAGTCATTCTTTACCACTTTTTTAGTTTGGGTTTAATACATGCTGCAATAAAGCAGCCTATGAAGGCTGGGAAGGATGTGCCCATTCCCTGCAGCCTGTCATTGATAGTCGGTGTGACTTCAGTTCGTTATCTTCTATTATCCCGGTGCTGAAGTAGATGAGGAATAGCTGAGGTCTCCAGGAGTCTAGATAATTATAGATATTCCAAGTAACAATTTCCAGTCTGGTCTTTATATGCTATAGTTGATGCTCTGCAGATTTATATACATTTTTTTCCTTCTTGATATTTTTTTCTCATTAAAGAACTGGAAAAAGCTATTTTTTTTCTCTTTCTCATTCCATGCCCTGAAAGCAGAATTTTCATTCTGTTTGTTTTTTAATACATTTTAGAAATCATTCTGAAATCAAAATCTGTCGTCAGTTTTGGGGAGTAATGGTATGTAGTGTAGACAGGTCAGTCAACTATATTAGTACAAGGAGCTGTTTACTGTATAGAGTGCTTCATACTTTTTCAATATATTTTCATAGCTATTAATTCATCTGATACTGAGGTCAGTGTAGTATGCAGGCTGTGCAACCCCCACCCCATTACAGGGTCTCATTAAGGAGCCTAGGGTGGCATTGAACTCATGATCTTGAATCCTGGGGGTGATCCACCAAGCCCAGAAAGCCCTCCTTTTTTAATGGAGAATTGAAGAAGAGGGAGGGAGATGAAGAGATTGTCTAGACATCTTTGGCCATTGAAGGGTGGATGACATTAATTAATTAATCCATTCTTTTGACTTTTACTGCTATCTGAAGATGTATCTAGACCATCTCTTACACTAAGTGTTGCTGTGTGTACTTGAATAAAAAAACAAAACAAAACAAAACAAAACAAAATCAGATAATTGAGGGGGTCAGTTCTAAGCAGTTAAAAAAATAAACACTTGCATTGAATGGATAACCTTGATCCACTCTGTGCATGTCCTGCTGGTCATGCCTATTAGGGTGTGCTTCCTGTACCAACTTACTCCTGAGTACCCTCCAGGTGCCATCTTTGTTACCAAGACTCCACTGTCTGTTCCTCACCTTCCTCTAGCCCACAGTACTTGGAGTACTCAGTCTTGTCTTTCTGCAGTTCAGTCAGAGAGGTATATGTTACCACAACAAAGACTATTATCAAACATTTACTTAGTGACAGGACTGGGCCTGCTGGTCCTGGTCCTGGAGAACACCGATGAACAGATGATAATCTCTGCCATCTTGAAGCTGAAATTGTATGTCAGGGGTGCTGTCAAGAGATGGAACCAATAACAAAAACAAAGGAGGGCAGGATGGGAAGGTGGAAAGCCTCCGTGGGCATCTGTTATTTTAAATAGGATGAAAACGTGACCCGAGCTAAGAGCTGGAAGAAGCCCTTCTAAGATTGGACCCTGTAGACATCCAGGAGAAGGACACTGTAGAGGGGTCAAGGTGAAGGGAAAGTGTGGGTCAGAATTCCCTTGGCTATTTGTCAGGTCCCTGGAGGCCAAACAGCTGTTGCAGAGATCTGAGGAGAGGAACCCAGAAGGGTGGGCAGGGGACGGGGTGCCCAGCGCGGCCTGGATTTTGCTTGTCCTTTCAGGAACCGTTAGAAGTTCAGGGAAGGAAAATGACAAGGGCTGACTTATCGTTTAATTAAACTGCTGCAATAGGAATGTAAAAAGAAATGGCACTCTTGTTTCTAGGGAAACAATGTCGAATACTTTCAAAAGACTGTAGAGGTGAGTCACTGAAAATTGCTGTCAAATCAAGTGTGAGAGAAAGCAGATACAAAAGAGCGGGGGAGAGGGAAGCTGAAAACCTAGAGATCCTGCAGTTTGATTTATTGGTAGCCACCTTTCGTTTTAATGATATTAAAATTGACAGTAGCTTTTGGGGTGTGCCTCAGAGGTTGATGATTTGCCTGGAATGCACTAGGTCCTGGGTTTGATCTCCAACGTCATGGGGGGAAGAGGTAGAAGAAAGAAGGGAAGAATGGGGCGGGGTGGTGGTGGTGGTGGTGAGAAATGGCGGATAATCTGTTGTGGAAATAGTTAATTATCTACCTTGTCATAAGTCCCTCTTCACTTGGCCTAATGAAGACAGACATGGCCTTTCTGCCAATGAAATTGGAGAATGACTATACATGAACGTATTTTGAATTTCCAGAGTCCAAGAGCAGTAGCCTCTTCTATCAGTGTAGTATACTATTCTAGGAATCCCTAATTCAACAGTTCTTCTCCTCCTTGGTGAGAAGGCTTGTCTTGTAAAGCACATCCCACTGCGGAGCTAGCCCTGCGTGTGGTGGCTCAGCGCCATCTTAGAATCCCACCCACATGCTCATTAGTGTAGAGCTGGAGATGACGTCAGAGACCCGGTTGTCTGAGGTTCCTGTTTTATTTCTGAGGGTGGGAGGACGGGAATGTGAAGTTCTTGGGACTCATTCACGTGTCTAGTGGACGACCAGGAGGAAGCCTGGTTAGCTTGAAAATGGCAACTGTCAACTTTATGCAAAAGACTTCCGTAAAAGTTGGAGAGGTGGCTCAGTGGTTAAGAACACGCACTGCTCTTCCAGAGGATCTGGGTTTGATTTCTGGTAACCACACGATGGCTCACAAGTGTCTGTAACTCCAGTTCCAGGGGATCCAATGCCTTCCTCTGGTCTCTGCAGGAACGGTACACACATGATATACAGACTACATGCAGACAAAACACTCCTGTGTATGAAATAAACTCAAAAAGTAGAATTCAACAAAATATCAAGTACTTGGCAACATGGACTTTAGGCAGATTTTAGTTGCTAGTTGTTAGTGTCTTGTGAAGCCACCTCTCACTGATATCCTCCTTTGCTCTCCTCACTGCTTAGGAGGTTGACAGAGAGCAGCACATTCATGGCTCTGGTGTGGGGTGTGACCTGGTTTAGGTCCTTCCTGTTCGACTGCAGAGCGGCTCTGTGACCTTGGGCACATCACGAAACCTGCTCAGCTACACACTCTACTGCCTACTCTGTGACATAGGGACAAATGCGGCCCTCCGTGAAGCATTATTAATGAAATAAAGAAGGCAGTGTGTGTGTGTGCGCGCGGCGCGCACGCGTGTGTGTGTGTGTGTGTGTGTGTGTGTGTGTGCATGTGTGTTGTGTGTGTGGTGATGGTGTGCCAACACAATGCCCAGCACATGCTTTTTTTACCATTGCAAAATCCTCTTTCCTAACAAAGAAGAAAAGGGAAAAGGGGGCTGAGTGAGCATTTATTGGTTTTTAGAAACTTCCAGCAACTCAAGAAATAAGTGTTGGTTTTGTAGCTAAGGATGCTGAGGTTCAGAAAGTGTACCTCATTTGTCCTGAGTCTCACAGCCTGTAAGTGCCAGACGAAAAGGGGCCACACCTGGTTCTGACCCTAAACCATCTCGTTCCTCACAGCCAGGCTTGCCTCTGAGCGTGATTGGCTGATTTACCTTCAGCCCTGTCTGCCCAGCCTCCACCCCCTTGCACCTGCCACGGGTGGCCTCTGCTAGTCCTTCCTCCCTGACCTCGTGGAAGAGCCAGCTGTCCCTGGCTAACCTCCTCCCACTGGCTGACCCTGTCCTGTGCATGCGCACGCGTGCGTTAACTTTGCGACATGATGGAAAAGCATTTAGAGACGCAGTGTGTTTTAACAGGCACGCTATGCTGTTTACAGGTATCATGTGTATGGGGGTGTTTACTCCATCTCGGCCGTGTCCAACTTCTGGGAACTGTGTGGCCTGGCCGTGGCATTCTGGTGGGACTTGGTCCTGAGCCACATGGAAGGCAGCTCTCAGCTGTTCTCCGACTTCAGCTGTCCCCTTTCTTTCCCTCACCCCATCGCCCCTATTTTTATAGTCTTTCATTTGTCAAGTCAGAGATTGCCCGAAGGGAGAAGGACGAATACCAAAAGAAACAGCGAACACCAAAAGAAACAGTGGGTCTGTTTGATGCTCCGCCATTCTCATACATTTTCAGACCCACAGACGCCCACCAAGGTCAGCCCTGTGTAGGAAAGAGAGTTTCCTAGGCCAGGGTCCATTAGAGGGAAGCAGTTCTGCCGCTCACCACCGCAGGCAGGAGAAGAGGAATTCCCGATTCAGTTTCCGTGCATCTGTATCCTCTGCGCGCCCTGTCCCAAACCAAATACAAAGAATTTAACTGTCTTGTGCTTCGCGTTGCTGCATTCGAACCCTTCTCCTTGGTACATTCTTTGTCTTTTGTAAATTCTTCTGGGGATGGGTGGTTTGAAGGCTCTCTGAGCCATTTTTCACTCTGTAAAGTGCATCTGAATTGCGGCCATCACAGAGTTGCGGGCAAGGTTAAAGGAGATTAACATGACCACTTAGCCCAAGAAAGCTGGTGTAATAATACATCGCAGCCATCGCCGTAAAATGGTTCTGATGTGAACAGAACTGCTGTTCTTCTCCAGAGCAGATGTGCCAAATGTTGAGATCCTCTTCAGGCAACTGCTGACGAAGTGAATCATAAATCGTCAACTTTTGACAAATTTGAAAAAAGACATCAGGGACACTAAAAACATGGCATGTGTGCTATGTGTACTATAATACAGTAGACTGTCCTGAGTTTCGGACCTTGGGACCATAGCTTACAAGCTGCATGGCCTCAGATAGATGACACTTTATCTATGGTGCCTCAGCTTTGCCAGCGGTTCGGGGTGATCCTCCCCAGGGGTAAGTCAGAAGATTAACTGAGTGAGAACTTGCAGTAGAACCTCAGGCTGACCTGACAAAGAGGAGCCATTCAGATCATCCAGGTGACACCAGGGGACTGGAATGGGCCTGACGTAGTGATGGAGGCCAGTGGATCTTGGGTCAGGTCCTGGTGCTAAAGGAACAGCAGTAGAGTGAGTCATGGGGGTGAAACCAAGCCTCAGTTTCTAATTTGTAGTTAGAGAGTTAGTAGACTGTCTTCGAGATTCCTCAGTGCAGTGCTGACCTGATGAGAATGTTCTTGGCTGTATCCTCCACTGAAGAACTTCAGAGCCACATGTGGTTACTGAGAGGACTTGCCATGTGGCTCTACTGAACCCCAGGAACTGAGGTATAAGCTTCAATTAATCTTTTTTTTTTTTTTTTTTTTTTTTTTTTTTTGAGACAGGAGATAGATCTTCTCTGTGTAGCCCTGACTGTCTTGGAACTTGCTCTGTAGACCAGGCTGGCCTCAAACTCAGAGATCCATTTCCCTCTGCCTGTCTCCTGAGTGCTGAGATTAAAGGTGTGCCCCCTTACCACCCAGCAAGTTTTGATTTTTTTTGTTTTTTTGTTTTTATTTTTTCGAGACAGGGTTTCTCTGTGTAGTTTTGCGCCTGTCCTGGAACTCACTTTGGAGACCAGACTGGCCTCGAACTCACAGAGATCCGTCTGCCTCTGCCTCCCAAGTGCTGGGATTAAAGGTGTGCGCCACCACCGCCTGGCAAGTTTTGATTAATTTTAATAAAAGGTTTATTAAAAATTTTTATTACATTCTTATTTATTTATCTATTTGGTGTGTGTGTGTGTGTGTGTGTGTGTGTGTGTGTGTGTGTGTGTGTTTGTGTACATGCATGTGTGTGTTCTGGATGCATGTAGAAGTCAGAGGCAATACCTCCTATGTAGGTATTTGGAATTCAACTCAGGTGGTCAGGCCTAATGGCAAGTTCCCTTACCTACTGAGCCATCTTACTAACCCAGAAGTTTATATTTAAATAGCCACTGTGGCTAGTGACTGTTGATTGTATTAGACAGATCACACTCATTCATTTCTCTTCTTCCCTCCTTCCTTCCCTCCCTCCCACCCTCCTTCCCTCCCCCTCTCTTCCCTCCATCTTTCTTCACTTTTGAGACAGGGTGTATCTATGTATTCCCCTCTGGCCTCGACCTTACTGTGCAAACTCAGCTGACCTCAAACTCAGGCTCACAGAGATCTGCTGGCCTCTGCCCTGGAGTTCTGGGATTAAAGATAACACACACCACACCTGAATAGACGAGCTTTACAGATGTAAAGTTCTCAAAATGTTCTGGAGTACTTAACGTTAGACTGTGGACTCATGGGTGGGTGTGACCCTGGGGAGATGGGGGATTTACGGTAGCCTTTCTAGGAACTGAGAGCAAGGTAGTAAGACATTTGCTCTCATGCCTTTGCTTACTGTTTTCTTATACTTTGAGTAGTGTTGAGGTCACCTCGACTGTCCTTCTCTGCTCCTGTTGTTCAGTATGTTTTAGAATTAAAGAAAAAGATAAAGTGACAGCCGAGCCATCCCCTGCCTCTGGGTCTTGCATACTTTCTGAACACTTCTACATCTGTTTGGTCAAAATATGGTCTACTCGTGGGAGTGTTCTCCATTGTGCATAGCAAAGAAGAATGGAGACCCTTGGTTCTGCTCTGGAGGCCCAAGAAAACCTACAGGGGACACAGGGTTCTTGGGTGCTGCAGGCTTGTTTGATGTGCTCCGTAGCAGGATGTCCTTTTATTTGGAACTGTAGCAGGAGAGGTGACCCTGGAGGCTTGAAGTCCCCACATTGCTCTTGTGTTTTTATCCATCAATATGCTCAGAGATTCTCTGGAGAAGAGATGCGAAGAAAGCTCCAGAACTTCCCCTGGTAAGTGCCCCAAGTCCCTCTAGCCTGAGAAATCTTGCTTAGTGGCTGAAGCTAAGACATCCTAGGCTTTGCAGCAGGGGTGGGGGGTGAATATGTGGCTTCCTAGGAATTTATTCAGAGGGGAAGCAATTTAGCCACTCCTCAGTTCCTTAATTTCCTGTAAGTAAGTAAGTAAGGCAGTTTCCCATTACCTTTCTTCTGGGTATTATAGGATATCTTTTTTTTGTGGGGGGGTCAACTTTACACAAGTTGGGGTCATCTGGGAAGAGAAACCTCATTGAGAAAATGCCTCTATCAGATTGGCCTGTGGACAAGCCTGTGGAGCATTTTCTTGGTTAATGATTGATGTAGGCAGACTGAGCCTACTGTGGACAGTGAAATCCCTGGGCAGGTGGTCTTGGGTTGTATCAAAAACCAAGCTGAGTGGGCCATGGGGGACAAGGCAGGAAGCCTCTCCTCTCTAGTCTTTGCTTCAGTTTTTACCTCCAGCTTCCCATGTTCCCTGGGTTCCTGCCTTGGCTTTCCTCAATGATGGACTGTGCTCAGGACGGATAAACCCTTTCCTTTCCAAGTTGCACTTGGTCATGGTGTTTATCACAGCAATAGAAAGCAGCTAAGACACCCTTTTCCATTTATTTATTTTTTTAATACAGTGCAATATTCTCTGATGTGGGAGGCCAATCTTCATTAAGATGCATCTATATTATGATAGAAATTTAATTCCTCTGCAATGCAGCATCACTGTGCTGGGTCCTGGCACACACATAAGGCTTGGTTAGCTTCCTGATTCCAGCTGGAGGTATTCAGGTTGAGACTAGACAAAATCAGGACTGAATAGGGGATCTCTATTAACTGATTTCCAAGGGCGGCTCTAATCCAGGTTTTCAGTGTGTAGACGGAAGGTTAGAGTTGTGTATTTCCTACTAAGGATACTTCTTGAGAGGGTGAGAAAGCCCCTGGCTTAAGCATGTACTATCTACCTATATCTACCTATCTACCTACATATCTACTTATCTATCTATCTATCTATCTATCTATCTACCTACCTACCTACCTACCTACCTATCAGTCATCCATCCATCCATCCATCCATCCATCCATCCATCCATCTTGAGACAGGGTCTCATTATGTAGCCCTGAATGGCCTGGAACTCACATAGATTCTCCTGTCTCTCCCTAAGAATTGAGATTAGAGGCGTGCACCACCATGCTAACTAGTAAGCAATTTTTTAAAGAGAATGTACCCCTGAGAGCCAGGTGGTGAGGAGTGGCCAGTCAGAGCTGCAGATGATGCTCTGTCCTCTCTGGGGCTTTGCATGTTGTACATCTTCATCAGAGGCGCTAGTTTCTTATTTGGGAATTGATGTCTTCTTAGAATAATTGTGTGTGAGAGGAATAATACAAGGAATTCTGTACTTTTATTGACAAATAATCCATATGCATTTTCATTCTTATTCATATTCTTGTCGGAGGAACAGATGTTTTAAATTAACAAACACATTTCTTATGCTTTGTTTGGAATGTAGAAGATGCAACTGAGTTTGGCAGCCATATTTACTTGCTCCAACTGTGTTATGTGTGATCATCTATCTCAATTTTCTGGCTAGTCCATACATGCCCACCACCCATTTTTATTTATTTTATTCAATGTTTGTGCTATTTTTCCCCTCAAAATTGCAGTCTAGTAGTTTGTTTTATTCCTTCTACATTTCTCTGTATAACTATAAAATATTTACATATGCATGTGTATTTAATACATAGGACATTTATGTATGCTTATGTATACATGTGGATAGTCCCTAGAAGAGAACTGCCACTCACTTGTGACAACTTGTGATACTATCTTATTATAATTTACTTACTCTTTCAAGCCTTTTGCTTACTAAGGGAAAGATAATATGTGAATATCAAACGACAGCTGAGTTTAGCAAGTGAGCTTATATTTTCTTGGGATTTGAATTGCAAATGTTTAAAGAAAAGTTGTCTTGGAATTTTTGAATGGATTGAGTTTTGTTTTTTGTGATGGGAGGGACATTTATATATGAAATTGCCACAACATAACTTAGAAAAAAATCCTTGAGCAGTTCCATGTAAAGTAAGTACACAGCTTCCAGTGTCCCAGCTGTGATCTTTAGCGAGGAGGCTTTCGGCTTCTGGTATTCCTAAGCTGAAGAGAAGGAAGAAGGGAAAGGCTCCTGAAGTAAGAAACAGCTTATTGTTAGGATCTAAGAGACCCTTGAGTTTGGGCCATGACCTGTGAGTGCCTCCCCTCCAGCTTCTGAGATTGGTGATGAAGTGAGTGTAATACCACTCCTTTCCTCCAAAGGGACATTGAATGGGCAGGGAAGGGTTGCAGGGGAAGAGAGCAGATTTCCTGTTCTTTGTTTGTTACTCTCTTCACACAGTTTTGTACACAGAGAGCATGAGAGAATTATTAACGGAAAAATTAATATTCTTTGTTGCACTTCTGGGGTTGACTCCCTAGGGGGAACTTTGCCTAAAGGATGTGAAATCAGGGCTCGATAGAACTAGAAGTAAGTGCTAAGCAGGAACCCGTACCCATGCTTGCTGGGGGTATGGACAGTAGTGGGACCTTGCCAGAGTCCAAAGGCATCAGCTTCCTTGCAGTGGACTTTGTGACTGAATCTTTGAAGACTATACCATAAGAATTAAGCTGTTATGATATGTAGTAGCAGACCTTGGACCGACAACCAACAGTTTCTTTCCTTTCTTTCCTTTTTTTCTGCTCACACAACTCTGATTTTTCTTTTTAAATCAAGCCCTTCACTCCTTTGCTTGTTTATACCCTAGTTGTGAACTAAACAAGATCTTTCTATTCCCTTGGCAGGGATTAGTCGAAAATCTTATGTGTAAATGTCTGACTGAGTTGTGGCCAATGAGATGTGCAAAGAGGTCAGTCAAGACTGTTGGGTGTTTGGAAAGAGGCCCATACATAGTTTCCCCCTTCCCTAGGTCTGAACAAGTTAGAAATAAAGAAGAAATACAAAAGTCAAAGTATTACTCTAAGAGCTTGGGGCAGTGCTAGAGGCCTTGTCTTGCATGAGCAAATCCCTGGGTTTGAATCCCAAGCACTGCTAATAAATAAATATTGCCCTTTGTTTTTAACTAATACACATCTAAGTTGGAGGATAAAGCTTTAGTTCTCTTAGTCAGATGTAGGCATTCGTAGGAGAGCTCTGATGGACATTTTCCTTGTAGAAAGCCCACATAGACAAGAATCACTGCTTGGAGAAACAAGGGAAAGATTTTTGTTGATAGATTTGCTTTCAGGGACAGGAGGGAAGACTGTGTAAATAGAGGCTTTTTCTGTTCCGCCCCATCCCACAGCCGCTTCCAAATAATCACTCAGAGGTTTATATTAATTATAAATGCTTGGCTGATGGCTCAGGCTTATTACTAGCTAGCTCTTACATTTAAATTAACCTATTTTTCTTATCTATGCTTTGCCACATTGTTCATGGCTTGTTACCTCATTTTCTATATGTCTTGCTTTCTTGGTGGCTGGCTAGCCTGCTCTAATTTCCTCCCTTCCTTTTCCCAGAATTCTCCTAGTTTGGTTCTGGTACTCAATCTCTTCCTGTCCAGATATCAGCCAGTCAGCTTTATTATTAACAATAAGCACAATCCACAGCGAGGACAGAGTTGCTAAACACATCAAGTTGTTCTTTTTGAATTAACCTATTAGACAAGTCATGTTATCTTCCTCTAAAGGTAAGAATGACCAGGAGCTACATGTTCATCTCCTAGGAGTGGGGGGGGGGAGAAGAATCCTCAAGGGTAGGAAAAACTAAATATTTGCTAATGGGAAGTGTTGAAGGTTGGATTTTGAATGTTGGCATATGAAGACGTGATCTCTAGAGCTGCTGCTCCACTTTATAACTTAGCTAACATCCAAAGCTTCGTGGAAGAAAAAAACAGAAGAGTTTGGTTCCTCCAAGAACTTAGCTATTAATCTGAAGACTTAGCTAACGTAGGGACTGACTTTCCTGGGGAATTCTTATATGGACTTATAAATTCTCTCATTGTTTAAACCAATACAAATTGGCTTTTTGTTTTTTTCAGTGTTTGAACCAGTGCTCTATAATCAGATAGTGAATGTAGTCTGCAGTTCTTTGGAATTAGTATCAGCAAATAAGAATATAGCATCATGCTTAAGGGAGGAGTGTGAGCTTTTCTGTACTCTTTGACCTTGGATCTATATTGTGGAGTTGTTGCAAAGATAAGTAAGATAATACATGGAAGTCTCTGGGATATAGTCAGTTTGTACCAGCTCCTAAAAATACTGTTCTCCAGGAGAACACCACTTTTGATGTTGGTCTTGAAATGTGGGTCAGTGTTGACTTGGAAGAGTTGAGAGGGGGCTCTTAAGACCGAGGATCAGTGTGAGTACACACCTAAGTGGCAGAGGGAGCCTAGTTTGATTGAAGTGTGAGAAGCGATGGATAAATACTGAGAAGGAGTTTGAAAACTCCAGCTCACATGGGCTTGGAATAAGGCATTTGAAGTGGAATTGTGAATTCAAACTCTGTCTGACAAACTGATGAGGTATCACAGCTGAACCACCCTCTGCTGTTCATTCTCTGCTCATTTCCACTGGTGTCTGGATGTTGTTGCCCTGGGGAGCTTCGGAGAGGATGGAGATGGCTCTGTAGCCGATCAGCACCTTGTACAAGTGAGGTGGATTCACAGGCATTTCCTCACATTGGTCAGTACTGCCAAGGCCACTGTCAGCTCATCCAAACGAGGTTCCCCTGGTGTCAGGAGACACTCCCTGTTCATGGGCTCTGGTGCCCTCAGTAGTTTTACTGTCGACCGTGATGTCCTTTTGAGAAGGGGTCTCATAACCTTTTTCATTCTCCTTTAATCTCATTCCTCATTCCTTTTTTCACAATTGGCAAAGATTAAATTACGCTCCTGACAGTGTTAAGAGAAAGTACATGTTGTTGCATTCAAATTTCTTTTGAAATGAGATGGCTGATTCCATTATATAGACTACCCCAGAGACTGAGTATGGCTTTTCTCTTATGCTGGACAGTAGAACTAAGTATGCAATGGTTGCTTCTAGAATTTTCTCAGATTTTCCAGTTCCTACATCTAAAATGTATTCCTTTCAGATGAAGATCAAGTATCACCAGAAGCTTTAGGGATCGTAGGACCACTTGAAAAAACACGTCCTGCTAGAAAAGATTCTTAATAACCCGGGCACCTGGGGGAAGAAGAGAGGAAGATTTCATAGGCAGAGACAACACAAGTGCATATGAAAAGGAGGGAAGCATATCAAACGGCCATCTTGGCAGCTACTTTAAAACAATCAAAGAAGCTATCGAAGAAAAAGACACCTTTTTATGGTTCTTACTCAATTTCATTGATGATTCTGGAGAAAAATTTTCAATAATTCCAGCCAGGATGTAAATATAAACTATAAGGAAAGAAGTAATGTAAGCACCTAAGCATGGATATTCCTATGAGATGTTTCCGTACAAGCGTACTGGAATCAGAGTATGGGAGCTGTCTTTAAGATTAGGATTTTCCTGTGTATTGTTAGTGTATTACTGTTAAAGAGAATAACAGATAAGTAATGATGGCTTTGTTTGTTGTTAGTAGGGTCAAGCCTTGAACTTCTTACGTTGTTGAGGGGCACCTTGGCCTCTGATCCTGCTGCCTCTACCTTACAAGTGCTGACACTATAGTCTTGCACCATCATGTGTATTTTTTTCTGTGTGCTTCAGATCAAACCCAGGACTTCCTATATGCTAGAGAAATGCTCTACCAACCAAGCTCCATTCCTGACCTTAACAATAGTGTTCTTTGAAACTAAAGCACAGGGGCTGGGGAGATGTTTGGTGGGTAAGAGCTCTTGCAGGGGACCTAAATTCAGTCCCCAGCTCACAGCCACCTGGAATTCCAGAGGTATACATAAACGTGTTACACATGAGTGGAAAAATAACTAAATTTTATTAAAGACCCAAACCGTAAAATCCAGAGAACCAGTTTTGAGGGATGGAAGTTTCTTGACTGTTTAATGTAGGTGGAATAGCCCCTTGCTTTATTGATTATATTAAAGAAATGCAGGCTTTTCCTAAAGCAATGTAAAATACACCAAAGAAAAGGAAAACCCCATTAATCTCAGTAATTTCACAAACAAAAGTAATTGCCATTGAATATTAGATGACAATATTTTAGAACCTTTTTCTATGAATGTTTGTGCTTTGTGTGTTAAACAAAAAATAAGGATCACAATACATGTGCTTTTCCTGCCTGCTTTTAGATTTAATGTGATAGAATGGATTCCTTTTTAAGACTTGCCTCTTTTTCTAATACTTGTCTATTTGTACTGTGATCTTTCATTGATAGACTGTAAGATGCTTACCAGCTTCCATTGACTGATATCATAGGAACCCATTAATTTAGGATTGTAAGTAACATCATGATAAAGTCTCTTAATGCTTCAATTATTGTTTGAGTCTGCATTCCTTAGGGAAATGACATTTGAGGCACATGGTATATGTTTTTGAAAAGCATGTCTGTGTATACATTTAATACATAATTACCAACTTGTCCTTCAAAAAAACCTGCTGATTCACATTGCCACAGATTTCTGTATCCCTCAATGTAAAGGTAAAACCAACACTCAGTTTTAGAATGATTGACTTTTAAGGAGGATGGAATAAAAGATGGTTATTGACAAATTGGATAACATTTAAAAATATCTAGCTGTACAAAACTAAATAAGACCATGAAAGTACAGGTTTTTGAAAGATGTAGTCTTATAACTTAGAATAACATAGCACTTAGAATTCATGCAACTATTTAAGAACATCAAACTTTAGAAACTAAACTGAGAATAGAGAGTTCACATCAGTGACAATACAAGTCACCAAGGGTCGAGCTTGGTGGCACATGCCTAGAATCTCAGTACTCAGGAGCCCGAAGCAGGAAGACTGTGAGTTGTAGGTCAGCCTGGGATACAGAGTAACATCCTGTGAAAATAAATCACTATCATTGTTATTAATGATTAAATTAACACTAAACCTACAATGAGATATTATCATACACCTATTAGAACACAATTCAGTGATCAAACTCAGTTTGGCTGTGACTTCTAAGAATTTTCTCTATGGAATTAAGAAAAATTATATATTATATGTAAAGGAGTTCTTTCTGGTATTATTTATATTATAAGGTAAGGAGGACCCAAATAGAAGAGTGGTTAAGTAAATCATCATAAATTAGCTTGACACAGGACATTAGATAGTTGTTAAGATAAGAGGTGTAAAGAGCATCTAGTCATCCAGACACACTGACGTTACAAAGAGTGCTGCTTCACATTTTGTGATGAAATCTTTTGACATAGAAAAAGAAGTCTTTATATGATTTAAGCTTGCCCCCGAGGAGGAGACAAGAGTGGTCAAGGGGACAAAGAAAGCTTGCAATCACAGCCAGTGATGACAGGAGATGTGGCGATAGTGGATGGAAAGTCAAGAAAGGGACAAGATGGGTGTGAAGGAGTTATATAGAACACATAGGCCAGGGACTGGCTTCAAAGGAGCAAAGCAAGAGAAGGAATATGAAAATTAAATCATTATGATTCTTAGCGTAAATAATGGACGCTCAACCCAAAGGCTATAATCCATTGCTTTCTTAGCCTGAAGTCCAAGGATATGGAGTTAATGGCAGACGTAGCTGTATCTGTATATTCACATGGTGTCATTAGGACCTCCATATGCTGTCTCTGCTGACTGTGTGCTTTATTCTGGGTTGGCGTCATTTCCAGACAGCCTTTTCATGACAGGTTCCTTTTACATAGTTTAAGTAGCTTTTATTTCTAAGCAAGAGAGGGCTCTTTTGGGAGGGGGATGGCATCTTCAGAAACAGCTCCAGGGAAAGTGCTAGTAGCTGTGGTTTGAGTCAAGGATCTCATCCCAGCTATAATGGTACCCTGTGGCGAAGAAGAAACCATGTGACTGATCCCATCACTAAGTGGAAGAGGGAACCCTGCAAATGAAAGCATACTGGCCAAAGATAAAGGAGCAGATGTTCTCTTCAAGGGTAAACAGACATTTGGAAGCCACTTGGCTTGTTTACTGAGTCTTAGGTGAAATCTGCCATCTGCCTGATTAGCCTAGTCACTGCTGGTGAGGCCACCAGGGCCTGGTCTCCTGACTGTCCTCATTGGCCGGTAGCTAGTCTTGCCCTTTCGACTTTGGACTTCAGACCCTTCCATAGAATGGCTCAGCTAGCCTCTGACTGCTGCACTGGCTCATAGTTCAGATGTTCCCACTTCAGCTCTATCTACCCTAAGACTAGTATCCATGCTTACTGTTTGCATCCGGGAACCAGGAAGACATCACTGGATACATTTCACTCTACAATAAACTTTCACTTGTTTGAAAAGAAAACGTCTGGGCCTATTGATGAATTGGGCCCCTGACATTTTCTCAGGTGGGGCAGTGAAGTAAACAGGCAGGAGGTGAGGTGTTCATATGTTTTGAAGTGGGATGCTTTATTGTTTTTGTGATATGCTTGTGTGGAACATTTCTCAGGTACTTAGTTCTTTGTTTCATTTATTTTCCTTTGATAAATGACTAGCAGATAAGGGAAGGAAGTCTATAATGGAATCTGAAGATGTATTGACTAGAAAGCTAAGTTCAGAGTGACGAGGGTAGGCATTTCTTCTAGTTCTTGGAAACGATGCAGTTTCCATGGCAAAACCTTGCCCCATGGTGAGGGTGGAGGAGAGTAAGTTAACCCCCTGCACCCGGCCTGTAGGAGCTGTGGATTATTAGCCACGGGAGCTCTCCTCAGTTCCAACCTTGCCTCAGTTCCAGCCCCGCCTCTTCTCCTTGGCTCTGGAAAGTGTGAGAAGAGAGTTTTGTGATGCTAGGAGTAAGTTAGGTCTCTCCTTCCCCATTGTTAACGAGAACAGCACGGTGCCTGCCTGTGAAGCTTCCCTCTCACAACTGCACAGAAAGTCTTGTTCTCTTTATTGAGAATTCTTCTAAGGGCAACAAAAACCAAGACTCAGGTGTTTTTTTTGTTTTTTGTTTTTTGTTTTTTTTTTTTTTTGGCTTTAGTGGATAGGATGTCAGTGTCTCCAAGTTGGGATGTGAGGAAGTAGCCTGTGCTAGTTAGGTTTTTGACACATTCTAGACTTATCTGGAACAGCAGTCTCAATGAGTAGATAGTCTGGGGTGTGCTGGCCTGTGAGGGATTTCTGTGAGGGATTTTCTGGCCTGGGGCGGGAAGACCCACCCTCATGTTATGGACTAGGCCCGGGCTGGATGAGAAGGGGAGAGCTCCCTGAACACTGGCAAGCATGCATGCACCCTTCTTTCTCTGCTCTCCACAGGATTCTCTCTCTCTGCCCATAGCTGTAGCAGCTTCAAGTTCTCCGCAGTGATGGACTGGAACCTGGAACTAACCTTTTCTTGCTCCAGTTTTGCATTTACCAGGCTGTTTTATCAGAGCATCAGAAATGAGAGAGCCGCCTTCCATTGTGATGCGGGTATTTCTGGGGAGGGGGCAGTTCTCTAGGTAATGCTAGTCTGTGTGGCTCAGAGTTCAGATCCCCCACTCCCACCCCTGCCCTGCTCCACCAAAGGGAGCTAATGGCTCAGGCTGTAAAGTTCTTGCTGTACAAATATGAAGACCTCAGTCTGATGGTGTTCAGAACCTACATTGAAAAGCCCCGTGTGGTGGCATGTGCTTGGAATCCCAGTGCTGGAGAGGTAGAGATGGGTAGACTTCTGGGGCTTGCTGGACAGCCAGGCTAGTTTACTTGGTAAGCCACGTCTCAAAACAACAACAACAACAACAACAACAACAACAACAACAACAACAACACAAAAATACACCTGAGGAACCACGTGCACATCTTACACACATAAAGTCCCTTCACATGCCTTCTCCTCCTCTCCACAAAAAAATGCAAAGAAAATGGGGGTGGGTGGATTTGGATAGAGTAGGCAAGGTGTAGGTGGGGATTGGTGAAGGAAGAATGTCTTGAGGATGTCCTGGGTAAAAGGCCCATGCATTTTCTGTCAGTTTGAGGCCAAACTGGGAACACAGAAGTAGGAGACTTATGTAGAACTATGTATTATATCCCCTGGGGTGTGTGTGGGGGGGAAGGGAACAAAGAAACAGAAATGGGAGTTTGAGAGAGCTCTGGGAACAGAACTTTGGGGGCTACTGCCATGGTGTATTTTTGTACTAGCTGAGGAAGCATGGCTTAATGGTCTGCACCATGTCTTGTTTGATCTCACCTTAAAGACGTTACATGGAGATGTGGGAAGCGGCTTGAATGTCTCTGGTGTTAGCATAGACGTCTGTGCATATTTCTGCCTCCTTTCCCTTGAGCACGGGCCTGACTGTGTTACCCAGGCTGACCCCTAATTTGTAGGCTCAAGAGATTCTCCTGCCCGGGCCTCTCACGTAGCTGGGACTACAGGCCATGTTCAGCTCAGTTTTTATACATCTTCTTTGAACTCAGTATTTTCCGGTGTCTGTTTTGGCTTCAGCTTTTATCCATGTATCTCTGTGCTAACGCCTCAGTTTTTACTCAGTTGAAAAAAATATGTGAACAAATAGTGAAGTAGAAGTTGATTCCATTTATAGACACCTTTTCTTCTTTTTTTTTTAACTGTATTCTGACTATGGTGTGTGTGTGTGTGTGTGTGTGTGTGTGTGTGTGTGTGTGTGTGTGTATCTGTATGGAATTCTTCTAGCATTGGTTCTATCTTAGATTCTCTGTCTTCTGGTTGTCAGAGTGGGCCCATGCCTCAGTAATAGGTGTGATATTGTGTACACCTTACCGTGTGCAAATGCAGAGAGAGACATCTCACCTTTTGGTAATTCAGCTCTCGGTCAATCTCCCCTCTTTGGAATACAGCTAAGAAACAGGAACTAACAACAAAAGGTCTGTGAAAGAGCCAAAATAGATACCACATTGTCTGTGCTGAGAAGGACTGACTGATTTATTCCCCTGGGGCCTCAGAGCACAGCCTCTTGCTGTCTGCGTACCTGGGCTGGAAGGGGAGGACTGCCTAATTGCAGGCTCTGCCGCATGGAGCTTCAGGGAGGCTGGGGCTCCCTGCCAGGGCTTGGGAAGGGTGGACTGTATAGCTGGGCACTTCAGCCAAAGATTGGGGGCTCTTGTTTCTTTGTAATTATATATTTAAAAATCATTTTTATCTGCCATCAGGAAAGACCACAGAAAGGTGGCTCTTTCGCTGGCGGGATGGAGTCCCCGTAAGTCGCATTCCACTGTCGGGAGTCCCTGGGCATCTGGCCTGCGGCTGCTTTGGGAAGCACCACGTGAGATAATTCAGTCCGCTCAGTTTGCCTTTGAGTGAGCATGAGGTTGAGAGGGCACACATCTCCTGCACAAGCACATACCTGTCAGCATTCCGCAGGTGCATGCTGGATGCATCGATTCTGGCCTCAGAAATGCTTTCCCTTCTGACCTTCCTTCATAGTTGTGGAATATTTATTTTCACTTCTCATCTTTCACGTGTGTAGCAAGATATTCTCTTCCTTCATTTAAATCCTGCAATTGGTTCAGTACCTTCTAAATCTGTCCCGGGACTTTCGCTGGATCGGCTCTGAACCTGGTCTATGCAGACATACAAATGGGCTCTGCCCCACTAAACCCTACCCTCACTCATGCGTTGGAGGAATACACCTTTTTGATGCTGGTGGCGTGGGTAAATACCGGATTGGTGTTTAACCTCATGCTGGTTTGAATGGGATGTATGGTCCTCCTGGGAAAGAATTTCAACCCTGAAAACAATTGTAACTCAGTGTCAGGTGCTGTGATGATAGGGGTGGTGTGGAGCTGCAGCCAGGAAGGCTACACCGTGTGTGAGGACACTGGCATGGTGTTGAGCTTGACCAGCTCCTTCCAATAGAACTTGATGTGATAACCAAATGTGTCTGTGTCCGTGCTGGCAGGCCCTCCACACGCATGACCATGATGCACCTGGAATGTGTCTAGTGCCAAAGAGCAATGGCATGGCTTATTTTTATTGAATGAGATAGAAATGGCCAGCTATGGCTGGGAGCTTCCATGTGGACAGTTTTAACATTGACTTATTCTCAACGATGTGATGTCTGCAGAAAGCATCCATTCTGGGTAGTTTTGATGAGCATGTGAACGACCCCTAGTTGGCCTCTGAGCAGATTTAGACTTGGCTGGTCGAAGACTTTGGGAGCCATACAGTCAGGAGACGCTAGGAGCTCCAGGCCTTACAGCTACCTCAGCATCGTGGGTGGAGGATGGCTGGACAGACGCTTTGATAACCTCAGAATCCTCAATTTTCTTTCCCCTTCTTTAAAAGAGCCCAACTTCTTTCAGGGACCTTTGCCTGTCACCATATCTTTTAAAAGATGTGGGCCCCTTGCTTAGGCTCAGAGGTAAATTTTTTTTGTTTGTTTGTTTTAGGTCAGAGCTCTCCTGAGAGAAGGAGGTCATCTTGTTTTCAATCCCCGGCCCTGTTTTCAGTCTTATAACTCCCCCTCTCCCCCACAAAACCCTCAAAAATAACGCCACAAACAAACAAACAAACAAACGCCCCTCCATGGATTTGAAAACCATATACCTCCTTCTACCTTAAAACCACTATATCAATGCTGGACGTAGTGACACACTTTCAGTCCTATTACCTGAGAGTCAGAGGCAGGCAGGTCTCCCCGAGTTTCAGGGCTGTCCTTGTCATTCCAGGGCGGCCACGACTCTATAGAGAGACCTTATCTCAAACCACAACATCAGCAACAACAAGATCAACAAAACATCCTCCAAACAAACAAACTGGGCTGTCAAGACATGCCCTTTGATGCAGTAGTGGCACCAACCCCATGGGAGCATCCAACCACTTTCTGATTGGATTGAAGTCCTGCTCCACCAGACGAAACATGTACATGGCACCATTACTGCCCGCGAGTCTATGGCCAGACTGCTCATAGGCCCTAGGAGAGAACCTAATACTACTGTACTCTAAATAGATATGCTGCTAAACTGACTCCTAATGACATTGTTTTACTTGTAGATCAATGTATCTCTCAACCATCATCTGAGAAACTTGTATTTGTAGTAGTGATTTAAGAGTAATTGGCCAGGGTGCAGAGAATAAGAGATTGCAGAATGCTCATCTCTGAATGGAACCTCTCTCTCTCTCTGTCTCTCTCTCTCTCTCTCTGTCTCTCTCCTCTCCTCTCTCTCCCTCCTCTCTCTCCCTCCTCTCTCTCCTCCCCCTCTCTCTATCCATATCCCACCCCAAGGCTTAGGGATCATTGTTAAAGATGGGGTAGAAAGAGTGTCAGCACAGAGGTGGAGGGTGTCTATGGGAAACATCTGGACATAGTAAGGCAGCTCCACATATGCATTCAGTGTTTTTGACAGCATGCACAAAACCTATGTGAGTCCAGACCAAACTCCAGCATGGGGTGGGAAGTTTTGTACACAAGCCCATCTAGTTATGGAGGGATTGCCAATTGTTAGCTTCTGGAAAAGAAGGGTTCATTTAATAAAAATTTAAATAGAAATGAGGGAACAAACAAAATAAAAGTCAATAGCAAAATTGTATCAAAATTTTTTGTGAAGGCCTGTGATTTATCCCTTCCCCCCACCCCACATACACACGTGCATGCATGAATGCAGAGGATACACAGGTTGCAATGCGCATAATGCTTTGGTATGAGAAACACTGGAATATTAGGATAGAACTGTAAGACTCTCTAAAGTGTATCTGACAGAATTGGAGACTGGAGCAATTGGATTCCTGCTAGCATCCGCAATCAGCTATTCAAACTCATCCCTGACTATGGGAAACATATTTTTCATGAAACTTTCATTTCTGGTGCACAGAACTTATCCAAATGTGATTTATTTTTTTGTGACTGTTAAGTATTTTATTGATTACCTTATGATACTTCTTGGCAACAAAGTATGTCTATAAATATAAAGCAAAAACATTTGTAATGCTTCCTGTGAACATAAGGCTTCATGCATTAAGTGATTTCTCTTGGATTGAGTTATCATGCTTGAGCAAAACAACATAAATACATTAAAGTTTTTGATAAATACATCTTAGATATTAGAAACCACAGCTCCGTTGGAAATGCATCTCTTAATTAGATCGATGGGACTTTTTTTCCTCAATTAGTCCATGCAGGATGTATAGTATTTCTTGCTAGAGAAGACAGGACTTGGCATCAGTTCCATTCCTATTTTTCACTAGTCTGAATGTAAACATTGTAAAATCTGTTCACATTATAAGTAGCTGGGGAAGGAAAGAGTATGTTATGGTCTTTTCAGACATTCTAAATTATAGGCCAAAAATCAATTATGATGGGTGATTAAAAGTTATCTTTAATGGTCAGCTAAAAATTGATCTAGATCTTTCTTTGGTTTTGTTAAAGAGCAAAGCATTGGCTACCACCTGATTTGCAGAAGGATTGGTTATGAGTTATTAGAGTAATTTCCTTTCTTAATACACTGATATTTCAAAATGTCCTTGCATTTGACATCTCAGAATACCATGTTATATTAAGGTTCAGGGGAGGTGTGACGTATGTTTTCCTGTGTAGTGGGAGGAGGAAGGTAGTGAAGAAGCTAGCCGAGTCTTGGGAAAGAGCAAATATAGCCGTGGGATCCGAAGAGGGAGTTAGATCATGTATTCTCTGTAGATCATTCATTTGTTTTCTCTGTGGCCTTCAGGGCCCCAGCAAGCAGTCCCCCAGCATTCTTGGTTTGAGGTCAGTTTCTGTGATTTCCCTCAGAATATTGATTGATCAAATCATGACATGCAATGTAGGTCCTAACAAGAAGCATGAGGGCTTCTGGGATGTATTTCCTTGTGCTTAGAAAGGGACTCAGGGAAGTGTTGTCTCTTGTCCCTCTGGCTGTCAATCTGGTGGTAGTGTAGAACAGCAGAGATGCTTTGATCCTTCAGTGACCTGACTTAAAGACACAGTGCAGGCCAGAATGGCAAGAAAGGATAGAATGAAAGTGTTTCCCCTCCCCCACTTCTTTCTGTGGCATGGGGTGGGAGAGTGGGGGAGGGTGTACTCAGGGTCTTGTACATGCTTGGCAAATGCTCTACCACTGACGTTCATCCCACAGACTCAGAAGTGTAGTTTTAAGTGGTGATCCTCTGAACTAACCTGGGCAGTCCCAACTCAATTAAAAGTTAAAGCTGGCTTTGGAGTTGGAGTGTGCCTCTCTCCTCTAAGCCCAAGCATGCTTACTAGAGGACAATCCAGGGTCTCTGTCTCATGTCAGAAGAGCCACCTCGTATGGGACAGAAGTAAACAAAAATTAAGGAACTATTCTATTGCCACTATTCTCATAATCCTTTGGTTTTATTTTGACTCTTTAAAAACTTTTTTTTTTTTCCCCCCGAGACAGGGTTTCTCTGTGTAGCTTTGTGCCTTTCCTGGAACTCACTTGGTAGCCCAGGCTGGCATCGAACTCACAGAGATCTGCCTGGCTCTGCCTCCTGAGTGCTGGGATTAAAGGCGTGTGCCACCACCGCCCGGCAAAACTTTTCTTAAGGTATAAATATTATCTCAAAATTTATAAGGTTAATACACACACATATTTAAACTCCCCGTCATTATGTTAATGGTCATATAGAGTACTACCTAATTCTAGAAATAAGCTTCATTTTGCTTCCTGTATTTGATTTCAGGCTTGAGTCTGAAGCAGGTCGTTTGGAATTAAGCTTGTGTACCCCAGATGTATTTAATAGATTATGGTCCTATAATCTCTCCAAGATCTGCTGTGTATGACATTTAAAATGTTTAAGTTTTCTTCAGTGATCTGAGACCATTTCTAACAGCAACCTTGAAGTCTCCAAAAGGATGTTGGGGGCCCACAGTGATGAATCCATGTGGATTGTGGTAACGTCACTAAGCTGACAAACACCACTCAAAGATCAGCTTTGGGCTACAGACTGCTCAGGACGACTTCAAAGTGGCTAAGGTGCTCCAGCCTCGTAGACTACTCCAGCCAGGACTTCAGATAAGCTCTGCACTCTGCAAGTGCATCACACCAAGACTGGACAACAGCTAGTTCTCCTAGAACTTGATCTTTACCTCAATTTTTTCAGGGTCCCCAAAGATGCTGTCACCCCCAGATAACAGGAAGTAATTTTAAAAACACAATGCTCACATTCCTAAGAGGTGGGGTGGGTGGTTTTGGGTGGATTAATGGTTGCTTTTCATTGTTTAGGGGGGTTGGTTACAAGTTGTTATTGGTCATGGACAGGGAGGAAACTAAGAAAAAGAGATTAGGTTCAGGGATCTCCTTCTGAAAAGAAAAAGGGGGGATGTATAAATGATAGGATAAAATGGTAGATTATTAAATCTACTCTCAAACTAAAAAAAGCAACTGCCAGTTTCAGATAGTTTACATTGGTATGGATTTTTGTATACTGATACAAATTTAAGGTAATTTTTGTTATACTGTATATATGTTTCTACTCTGTAAGATATTTTTGTATATTGATACAAATTGAAGGTTATTTTTGTTATACTGTATATATGTTTCTATTCTTGTTTAAGGTATCATACCTGTGCAGCTCATTTAAAAATATAATGTAAAGTTCTAGTCCTTGAAATCTATTAAGAATAATAAAGAAAGACAGGTTAATAGTCAGCTATAGTAATCAAACTTATAGTCAGGTTAGGTATGTTTTCAAGGTCAAACAGATACATTTTAAATAGGTAGATGGTTTCCAAACACTCCAGAGATCTACAGAATATGGCATTTAAAATGTGTTAATAAAATAAGGCTTTTCATGACAGTGAGACATGTCTGCTCCTGGCAGCACCAACTTACTTCAGAAGAGGAAGATGAGCATTGAATATGGAGTTTGCTTTCATTTTTGGCAAAGTTAGCCACTGAGCAAAGAAACTGCCCTTGTCTTGACTGCAGACAGTACGCTGTCCAAACTGGACAAGCAGGACACAAAAGAAGGCAGCTGCCACAATTTTGTCAAGACAAGGAAGGATAGTCCTTCAAAATTCCTGCTTCACACAAAAGTTTGTCAGATATTCTAGGCCTCCAGGCCAAAGGTAGATGCCCCAATATTGTAGAGGAATCTTGGGTGATGTCCAGGCAGCTAGATGTCTCTGTCATTCCTATAGTTTTGGAAGTTGTTTGCTCTGCACTTCCTGTTTATTCAGGTAACATTATATCCTTGAGTCTCTGATGGGGTTGAAAATTAGATAGTTATAGTTTTCCATAGTTTTGATAGAAAATAAATCAGGTACAAAACTTTGGACTCACCAAGACAGAATAGATAATGGAGTATTTTCTTTGAACTTGCCAAATATTAATGGACTACACATTGTGAAGGTATTTCTTACTTGTTAATTGTTCTTACTGTATATAGTTTTACTATGTTAGAGTTAAAACCCTTCCTTTTTTAGACAAAATAAAGGGGAAATATTGCAGATTTGTTTGTGTTGCCAATCTGAGACTGCCAATGGAGTCAGACCTTGGTTCAGAGTCCACACTAAGCTGGCCGGAGTAGACCATAGAGTTTTCTGGAGGACTGAGAGGAAGCTAGAGGGTCACACAGGTGGAAGGAGGAGGGGCCTAAGGAGATGCATGGGCCTTTTCCAGCAGGGAAGGTGGAGAAGAGAGCAGGTGTTCGCTTCTCTATGGCTCTATGGGACTCTCAGGTTTATTTCCCTAATATTTAACTCTTGAGTTTTTTTTTTTTAATAAATCAATAAAAGAAGTTGCAATAGACAAGTTGTTTATGAAAATCCACCATTTTATAGTGTTACCTAAAATATATGAGGGTTCTAGTTTTTTCCACATCCTTACCAATTTTGTTATTTTCCTGTTTTTGATTGTATCCATTTCAGAAGGTCTTATGTAGAATCATATCATGACTTTGCATTTCCTTGAAGTGTAGTGATGTTTTCTGTATTTAATTGATCATCTGTGTATTTTCTTTGGATATTGCACTATATAAAAATATCTTTAAGGGGCTGGAGAAGTGGTTCAGTGGTTAAGAGCATGTACTGTGCTCTCAGAAAACCCAAGTTTGATTGCCAATTAGGTGGCTCACAGCTGCCTATAATTCCAGCTCCCGGGGTATCTAGTACCTCTGGCTTCTGAGGGTACTGGCATTCATGCCTAGACCCACAAATGTACACATAATTCCAAATAACCTTCAAAATTGAAAGATGTGTTCTACTAGCTGTCCTAGTCGGGGACTTTAATGATCATTTTTGTTGTTTTTGTAAATTTCAGAAAGTTGATTGAAAACATATACAAAGGACAAAAAATGAGTAATAAACCTCTATGTGTTTATAAATCATTTTGAATAATTAATAATTCATGGCCACATTTGTCTCACTTTCCTTGATTCTGTTGACTTATCTAATGACAACATTATGGTTATACATGTACACTGGGTTCCCACGTGAGTGAGAATTTCAGGTGGATAAAACTGAATGCCAGATCTACCCAGGACTCCCAGCTGCAGAGTTGGGAGTGCTATCAGCCACCTTTTGGTCTATAGAGTGTCCTCGACCTAAAGAAAGAGAGTCAACCTTGAGTGTTTGAAGTGGTCACTTAAAATGGTACAGTGTGTAATCACACAATATGTTGTCATTGTGGACTGTCAGTGTGAATTTGATGTACATGTTGATAGGTATATTGTCAATGTGACTTTGATAAGGAATGTATGTTAGCATGGTTTCAACTGTGTGTGCATCGGGGCTCAGGAAAGAAAGCCCTGACGAATGGCACCCGTCATGTCAAGTACTCAGAACCAAAGGACACTCAGTTGTGTGGTGTGTGTGTGTGTGTGTGTGTGTGTGTGTGTGTGTGCGTGCACGTGTGCGCGCACGCTTGCTTCAGTAAAGGTGCTTGCTGACCTTCTGCTGCTCTTTTCTCCAGCAGCACACCCCACTTATCCCAGGGCAGGTCACAGAAAACAAGAATCCCTTTTACCTAAAGCAGTTCATAGAACACTTGGGCTCCAAAACCTGCCGCAAAGTCTTGATGTACCTTCCAAGTCCTACCTCATCTGATGGCAGATCCTAAGACCCTCGTCCCAGGAGGCCTTGCAGCACACCCTGCCCCCTGTTCCCATGGAGGGAGGAGGGGGAGTGCCATGCTGAGAGGGCAAGAAGAATCTGGAAAGACAGGCTCTGCAGGATTTCTCTCCCCTTATCTGGTGGCCTTAGCTCATACTTGCTTTATCAGTTCTTTATGGCTGGCCATTCTTGGCACCTCAACATAAAGATGGGCAGCGTTCCTCCTGTCTTTGGTTCTGTATTCTGAAGACTCTGGAATGCAATGAAATATTTTATTAAATAAATATGTATTTCATTAAATAGATATATTTCTCTTGCTACTTTGTTGTTATAGGGCTGTGAATAGACTCACTGCAACGGAGTTTAAGGACCATCTCCTTTCAGAGCTGTCTGTTCATGTGTTTGCTAGTCTCTGTTTCTTAGGAGAGTTTGAATCACTTTTGCTTGACTGTCTTAATTACATCTGAAGACATCTTGGTAAAACAGTTGGAAGTCCTGACTCAACAGGCAATTGGCAGAAGCATTGACAGTCATATAGAGGTGGGCAGCCAGTGAAAATGGAAGTGGAAGTGGCAGCTTTGGACATTTTCAAGACCTGCATCTTGTGTCCCTGCCCTGCTTTTGAAAGCCTTCCACACAGAAGGGAAAGAGAATCAATCACCTGTGAAGAAGTGGTGGAGGTTGGGGGAGTCAGTTGTGTGGGCTTGTTGGGTTGTTACACTGTATTAGCAAAACACACATGGAGGTGGAGCCCAGAGCACTGCTGTGTGCTTGGATTTCATGTGAATTCTGTATTTTGACTACTTTTAGTTGTTTTCTTTTCCCAGACTCCAAGTTTTTCTCTATATCTGGCATTTTAAACTCTAAGTAACCCTAGGCACTCATCCTGTCTCCCTGAAAAAACATGTAATGCCCAAACCATTCAGTTGTCTAGACTTGCAGATGGAAAGGACTAGAAAGGAACAGGAGGAAATAGCTTTTGGAAACAGCTCTTCACACTTTGCTTTTCAATATTTATTTGCCATCAGTCAAGTTGGCAATTGTTGACAGATGTCAGGGAAGACCCAAGTGTACAGACCTGTGTCTAGACTCTCTGGGAATCCATTGGCCTTGACGTTGTGTCTTTGCTGTTTGAGTTATGTGAGTATACATCGTCTGGATGGCTCATGCTAAAATGAACAACTCACTACTCCAGCAAAACCCCCAAATAGTGCATTTATGGTCATACAAGGGACACAGGACATTAAGTTTCAAATTTGAAGGATGCTGGTTTACTTAAGAAGGGAAAAATTAGATGCACTGAATACAATTCCTTTTACTGAACTGATTGGGCAATGTGGGAAGTTCCAAACACCTCTGGATTTATATGAGCCAGTGGGTTAACATGGCTAGGAAGGTAAAAAGGCATGGCCTTGAGATAACACTAAGTTCAAAGCTCTTCTTTCTTCCGAGGAGAAATTTCCTTCTTTATTTTTAAAACTAGACAGTCAGATCTGGCTAAATGAAAACACTGGGAGCTGTAGACCGGAAAGGCCTTTCCAAACTGTCACTGTTGAACTCCAGCTTTGCGTTTCCTTCTTGCTGTTCCCGTGACCCCCAAACTATTACTGCATCTTTACTCAAGATCATCGAAGCTGTGAATCTGCACTGCTGTTCTTCAAGTGCAGCTGTGTTTCCAGAATTGACTTTCTTCTTGTCCTTAGGAGAACAGATACCACAGGGATTGTTTTCTAGACCACAATAGCACATGGAAGGTCTTTTCCCTTCTCTGATGTACAGGCTGTCACTGGAGTGAACGGTCTCCATCCGCCTTCTCGGCATTGACTGAGCATAATTTTCAAATGTAAAAGTTCTGAAAGGAGCATAATTCTGGAACTGCAGTGTTGCAATTATGTGTGGCATAAAGGATAAATTTGTAGTTTATAAATCATCGACATTAATATTCAACAGGAGCCCAATTCACAGTAAAACCTGAAGTAACTGCATTGTTAAAAATAATTGAATTTGGGTTTAGAAGAAATTTTAGCAGTTGGGGGAGGCTTTTGGCATCTGGGATTTAAATTTGTGGTTAGGCGGGGTAAATTTCATTCTGCTTTGAAACAATGGCATACATTTAAATCAGTGTAGATTAATTTTCCTTGTTCCTGTGACCTACTCGCCCGTATCTAGTCTGTCATAGCAGCTAGTTTAACTTTTCATACTTGCTGAATCTCTTTTGGTATTCCTACCACTGTCCTTTGCTTTTTTAGCTTAATTTCTGTAGTGGCTATCAATGCATCCCTCTGTCCAGTCTTGTGCCTCTCAAATCCTTGTTACTCAGTATCAAGAGAAATCAGGGTAGCGGATGAGTCCTACATTGCTCCTCTATGCACAGTGTCCTGTGCCTTTCTGTTCATAGAAGTGCAGTTCGCCATGCTCAGAAGGCCGGGGGGTGCTCTGGGGAAGGATGAATGGGCCAAACGTTTTACCTTACTTTTGAGGAAAGCTGACCATTTTCATGGGCCTGGCGGGTTGCTGCTTTTCAAAAGGCATTCCTTCTAAATGATTCTTGGTGTGTATCTGTGTCAGTGTATGCAGGTGCACATGTGTGTAGGTATCCATGCATGTGTGTGCACATGCATTTGGCAGCCAGAGGCCAAATCCAGGTGTCCTTTTTCAGATGTCTGCCATATACCCTGTTTTTTGGGAGGGGTCTCTTAATGACATGGATTTCACTGATGAGGGTAGACTGGCTATACAAATATGCATACGTATATGTTGTATATATATATATATATATATATATATATATAATGTGTATGTATGTGTGCATATGCATACATATATACACACATCACATATGCATATATATGTATAATACACACACACAATAGAGGGGGTTAAATATACATGATGCGTGTGTGTGTGTGTGTGTGTGTGTGTGTGTGTGTGTGTGTGTATGTGTATGTGTACCTGTGAGTGCGGAGAGGTCTATGTTGTGTGTTTTCCTCATCACCTTAGGTTTTGGGACCATCTCTTACTGAACCTGGAGCTCACTGATTTCACTAGACTACCAGCCAGCCAGCCCCAGGAACACTCCCATCTGCACATTATGGTGATATTTTATTTGTGCTGATTATTTACTAAGACTGTTTAGAATTTCATCTACAGCACTTGCTTCCCCGGCACTGGGACTACAGATAAGCTGTGCCGCACCCAGTTCTTTACATGGCTTGTGGAGATCTGAACTCAGGCATCCATGCTTGCTTGGCAAGCACTGTACTGACTGAGTTATCTCCCCAGCTCCAACTATAGGTTTTTGAAATATGAATTGCCTCAGATTTAGGGGCCTGAAAATGATGTGTCTTGAAAGGGGTGTGGGAGGGGCTTCCTGCATGTGGGACAGGCTGTTGTTGGAGCTCATCAGTGGTCCTGGGAAGTGAGTTCCCACGGGCCTGGTGGTAGAGATTCTCACAAGTCTGCTGGGTCTTGGAGTTAAGTTTGGCACTTTTACTGCTCCTGGAGGCAGGTGTAGAACACAGGCTGGGCGTAGGTATATCCTGCAGATCCCCCAAAGCCAGAAGAGAGCCTTCATAGGCAGCTCAGGTGATCTGTGGCGGAGCAGAAGCCACTCACAGTTTACTCTGAGTGATGGCTTGAGGGGCAGAAGAACCCAGTGGGTTTGGCTCTTTCTATTTCTGGTCAGCTGTCACTGGTGATCACAAGAGGCCTGTACAACTTCCCATCACAGTCACCTCTTGTTTGAAAAGACTAGTTCACCTCAGGAAGATTCTGAGGCCAGGCCTGTGGTTGCATTTCTGTCTGACTCAAGAGCACCACAGGGAAGGAACCTCAACTAGACCGAGATCATTAACTATGCATAGAGATGCTTTCAGATAGGAGAGAGGTATCTCCAAGGAAAAATACCACAAGTACCTGCATAAAAATGCCTGTGCAGGAGCCATGAAAACATAAACAGGGCAGTTACAGAGGGGAGTGCTAAGTCTAATCGAAGGAAATCTCTTTTTACAGCTGTTAGGGCTGAGGCGAGTTGCTTATGCAGAGACAAACAGCTTTCATACCACTATGACAGCTGACTATATTTAATATTGACCCCCCAAACCCCTTGTTAATATTTCAGAAGAGCAGGAGATTAAGTGACTAGGATCAGAATTATTTTTATCTGGACAAGAAGAACAGGTATTTAAAACCTGAACTAGCAGATCTGCTCTATGTGGCCAGCTGCTCTCCAACTTTTTATTTGTACATATATTGTTTTTCCTAAGGAACCATCTGCTCTAAGTGGAGGCGCTCATTAACTTTTCTAGAAGAAAAAAGAAATTAGCATCCAAAGACACAGAGCTAGTGAATTGTGAAAGAACACAGTTATGAAGACAAAATTAAAAAATCCTGACACCCCATGGACCAATTTGAAAGTGTTCTATTTGGAGGGGTTCTGTTGACAAAGCATACATTTTTAGTTATTTCTGTTATGGTTACTACAAGCAGCAATTTCTGAACCACACTTTAATAGATGCTGCATTATGTTACAGCGCATGAGAGTGAGCTCTGGGTCACAGCATGTGTATTTAAGGAACCAGTGTCCCTGCCCTTTCCACATCCTCCATCCTTCAACCTGGAACATCACAGCAGCCTACCCAGAATGTACTGTGAAGTTAGAAATATACCATCAGTTTGAAAGTAGTCGGTCAAATCATTTATGGTGAACCAAATGGCTTTTTTTTTTTTTTTGAAGTATAAAACTGAAATTAGGAAAGGGGTATTATTCTATCTTTATGTTATCTGTGTATTTCCAATGAATTCTGGGTCACATAGTATGGGAATTTGCATAAATTTTTAAAAGTGAAAAAGTTGGCCCATGCTCTAATTTAAATATTTAGCTTTTTTTCTTGAGGCAAACTGAGTTAAAGCAATATTCTCCCTCACTCTCCACATTGCATTAAATATATCTTTCAATCTGTAGTTTTAAATTGGGATTTTTTTTCCTGACTTTTGTCTGTAATACAATCTTAATAATGTAGGGTGTTCTAATAAATGCTCTGTCAGAGAAATCCTTCTTTTGTGTGTGTGTGAAGTTTGTCCAGTTTAGAATTGACCTTGTATTCAGAAAAAAATGTATGATTGGATTATGATGAAGTGTACACTTAACCAGCTAAAACCAGTCATGGTTAGAAACTTCAGTAGCATCTGTTTCTAGGCCGAGAAGAACGTCACAGGAAATGGGACACAGGACCAGCTCCTAGTAACTAAAACTGGAGCGGAGTGGTCCGGATTCAGACCTTCATCCTTCTGCTGAGCAGCTCATGGATCTGGGTCAAGTCATAGGACTAACACACCTTTTCTCATCTGTAAAGTGGGGCGCTAATAATACCTGTGAGGCAGTTGTTGGGCATCCAGTGAGTTGATGTATTTACTCTTGTGTTTGGTGCAGAATAAGCGGTCAGTAGGTTATTTTGTAGTCTCTTTGGAGTTACTACGAAGAATGAAAAGAAGGGAGCCTGAGTTAAAAGATAGTATGGTCTAGATAGTACATGCGCTAATTCTTGTGGAAGCCATCAGTTAGTACTTAAATCTTAATGTCCATTTATGAGTCTACATTGATGTTAGAATATCATCAGCAAGAAGCCAGGCGGTGGTGGTACATGCCTTTAATCCCAGTACTTGGGAGACAGAAGCAGGCAGTTCTCTGTGAGTTCCAGGTCAGCCTGGGCTGCAGGGTGAGTTCCTAGAAAGGTGCAAAGCTACACAGAGATACCCTGTCTTGAACGCCGCCACCCCCCCAAAAAAAAATATCAGCAAGAGCAATAAAAAGTTATTAACTTTAATCTTTTTCATGTTATCAAATTAAGTACTTTTTTTTCTGATCAAATACAGTTTCTGAGAACTTTCTAGTAGGTTCTGGATGAGCATACTGCACAGTGACACTGTGTAGTATTTACCTTAGTTTAGTAAGTTTGTTTCAATTGGTTATTGGAAGTAATTAAATATCCCAGTGAACACAGCTGTTCATTTGGGTTTATTTATTTTTTGACATTTTTATTTTAGTTTTTAAAATTAAACGTAATTACATCATTTCTCCCTTCCTCATTCCCCAAGTGAGAAGGGCTTCTCAGTCTGCTTTGGTGCTCCTTTATATGGGACAGAAGCCATGAGCAGTTGACAGACTGCTGGTGTCAGTTCCTGCTGAAGCAAACAGGTGGCGTGGTGGCAAATGTGGTTTGGCCCCTTTATTGCCTGTCTATTAGGAAAGAGTTTCACCGGGACTCACTCATCTCAGGTTAAAGGGGGCTTCAGACACTGTAGCTGGAGCCTGCTCTTATTGGTTGTTTGAGGTTGTGGGGGGTGATGACTTCCTCTAAGACTCAGTTTTCTCCTGATTAAAGTGCACACGATGGAAGGCCCTGCCTGGGGAAGGGTGGCGGGGACTTTTACTCAGTTTTCCTGGGAGTGGCAGGGCCAAGAGTCACACCTGGCTCGGCCTGATACCAAAGTGCTTCCCTCCGCAACCTTCACAAACTTTCAAGTGCTGGGGGGAGGTAATTGCCACAGTCTAGCATTTCAGGTAGTCGGTGTAGGCAGTAAAAAGAATCTATGAATTCACACAATGCCTCTTACTGTATGGTTTTGTATTTTGTAACTTATTTTGTAGCCAGGTCCTGTGCTTGCCTTACATTTTCCCTTGAAAGGTAGAGCAATTTTCTTATAATCAAAAAACACTTAAAGAATAAGAAAACTACAGAGAGACTTCTGGGTAATGAACTTGAAAGCACCCAGTATGGCTGTGGACAGACCTTGCAGTTCTACTGAGAACATTGTCCTCTGAGGGTAGAGCATCCCATCGATTTTCTAGTTGTTGTATGAAGCTGGTTTGATTAAAGCTGTGGTTTAGATTAGCTTGGTTTTGCTTTGAGTTGAACATATGCCAGTGCATCTTCGAAGCAGGAGGTATGAAGCAAGCCCTCTAGCTGGTGTTCAGTGGGAATGAACACTCGTGAAATCATTACCACCTTCTGATGACCCATTGCCTCACTATGAAACAACTTTTAACCCCCACAGTTATAAAGTAATACAGTGTCTGCAAATAAAGACTGCTCAAAGGCATCTTCTTGATCAGAGGTGTCTTTATTTTGAATTTTAGAATGTTGAAACTTGCCCCAGAGAAGAGACTTGATGCCCAAGCAGTTAGATCCTGCTTGGTTAGGTTTTGGTCAAGCACACTATGAGGAAAAAGATTATTTCTAGATGGCCTGGAATATTCCTAGCGATACATGCATATTCTTAGTTGTTTACTTGGAAGTTGGAGCATGCTTCCTTCCCATAAAACAGTTTGTAATCATGGTAGGATCTATTTAATGCTTGGCTGACTCTCACTATTTTGCTATTTGGTTCCAATCTCGATAGTGGAGGATTGTTAGAGACTGAATTTTATTCTTCCCAAGTTCACACGGAGAAGCCCCAACCCCAGGACCTCAGACTGGGACTGTGTTTGGAGACAGGCCTTTTAAAGATGCATTATTGTAAAGCAAGGACAGGTAGGTGGACCCTCGTCCAAGATGGCTGGTGGCTTCCTTAGAAGACATTAAGACATGAACCTGAAAAGGGAAGACCACATTGGAGATGCCAGAATATCTGATATGATTGACTTACCAAGTGTGCGTAGAACAGTAGAAATCCCAGGGAATTTCAAAACCCCTACCTAGTGTCGGAGGTGGGAATCCAGAGAGAGAGCGTAGCCATGTTCTGGCTAAAAGCTTGAGTCCAACCACGTGTTTCAGAGTGAGCCAAGTCGAGCCTGGGCTCTGGCTTCCTTAAGCTCCGACGACGGACCACATGCGCTGGCGTTTCAGCCAAAAGCAGCCTATCTGCAGTTGCGTGTAGCTACTGCAATTAGCGGTAGCTCCCGCAGGCTGAGTTGTTTGTAGCACCGGCTTTTTAAGCAAGTAACTCCAGCTGCGGCTGTAACTGCCCGTAGCGAAGGCAGGTTGGGCCTGAGTCCTAAGCCGAGCTAGGGAGCCGGGCCCGCCCAGGCGGGAAGCCGGACCCACTGCCAAGGCAAGCGGTTTTTTTAATGAATTCTTGCCATGTTGGGTGCCAAATGTAGCAGGAATCTTAACAGGTCTTATTAATAAAATCAAACTGGAGGCCAGTTATTGGGGTGAATGCTGGAAGATCAGAGAAGCAGAACAAGCCACAGTTTCCTCACCTCACCAGTTCCTCAGCTGGTCTTGTTTCCTCAGACTGCAAGCTTCTGAGTCCTCATCCCAATGGCTCTCAGCTGAACTGCTGTTCCAAAGCCTAAAAGCTTAACCAGCCAAATGCTTAACTAGCTCTGGTGCCTGGTTTTCATGCCTTATATATCTTTCTGTTCTCTGCCATCACTCCCTGGGATTAAAGGCTCTCTTTTTGGAATTAAAGGTGTGAGTCACCATGCCTGGCTGTTTCCAATGCGGCCTTGAACTCACAGAGATCTGCCTGGCTCTGCCTCCTGAGTGCTGGGATTAAAGGCGTGTGCTACCACTGTCTATCCTCATGTTTAATAGTGTGGCCGTCTCGTTCTCTGACCCCAGATAAGTTTATTTTGGACACAATATTTCGGAGAACACAATACCACCACATTGAACATCCTCCATAGGCCAAAGAAAGGTTACCTGGGGAGGGGCGCGGGGGGGGGGGGGAACCTAACCCTGAGACACATTTTCTGTGGAAGTTCAGTCTCCAGAATCTCCAAGGTAGCGTCCTGTGGTTTAAGCCACTTGGTATGTGGACGGCATTAAGGCAGCTCTGGTAAACAGGGACTAGGGCCATGTTGTAGTGTAGACAGTCACCATGGTTCTCTTCACTCTGCTTCAGGCTGATGTGAAGTCTGAGGAAAGGACGAGGTGCATATAAATGGGCCCAAGTCTTCCAGGCCATCAAGATAGGAACTTCTGATCCTCCTAGAACTTAGTTCAAGATGGTACACCCGCCGTCTTCGTTTTCTTAAGAGAGCTAGCTGCTCCTAACTCTTGTTAAAAAGAACAAAAGTGGGACTGGTCTTCTTGCTGCTCTGGGGTCGCCCTGCAGCTCTCTGTCACTCACTGGGTGTGGCCGGGTTTAGATTTTTCCCAGAGTGCTCTCTGCTATGTGTGCTCCAGATAAAGTCAGGAACTGTGTCCTTGTGGTGGCTCTGGCTTCTCCTCACTGGAGTAGGAATGGTTCCCTTCATTTCCTGAAGGGGATCGCCATGAATGCCTGGACTCGGGGGCTGAAGCATCGTGCTCTCAAGCCTGACATTTAGTTATTACTTCAGGAAATACCCTCCTTTAAAAGCCGGAGAGTACCCCAAAGCGACTTCCTGTGGAATTTTAGACGGTCAGTGAGGACAGTGAAGCTCCCAGCACCGAGAACGCCTGTTTTTAAGGCTAGTAGTGGTTGAGTGAAGCGGGAACAGTGGAGCCGGGAGAGTTAGCTGTGGAGAGCAGTCAGTTCCCCCTTTCATCCTTACTTCCCCTCTTCCCAATTCTGCATCTTCAGGCACCCCCCCCCCCCCAAAAAAAAAACACAGAGCAAAATGATGCAAATGACTTGCTTTAATTTAAAAAGAGTCCAGTGACACTGTCAGCCTCGCTGTCCTTTCTGGGGATGGCGAGGAGGCTGTCAAGTAAGAGGAGGAGGGACATGATGGCCTTGACGCCTTGGGTTCATTTGTAAGTTGAGTGCGGCCTCTAACTAGTGTGTGATGACTTCCTTGTGTTGTCTTTGAAATGGATGCTGTGAAATGCGAGGCAGGGACATTTGGGATGCTTCTCACCTGACTCTTCCAGACAGAAGTGAGCCGGGAGGTGTGCTCCCCACTAGCAGCCACGATTACACGGCCCTCTCTCCCTGCCGCCTCTTGTTCAGTCAGCCTACTGTGTTCATTCACAGCTTTCATCATACTCCTGTGAGAAAAGTCTTGCTCCAGACCACACAACCACAGCCGAGTGCGGGGGCTCTTCAGGCCCAGGGAGTAGCCATCCAGACTCTGTGGAAGAGGCTGAAGGAAAGGAGTCCCAGTGGGCACAGTTTGTGTAGAAATGAAGGAAAATAGCGTAGTCTCCTGTTGACCTGACCTTGACGTCAACAGCCATAGTGCTTTTGCTGCTGTTCTGCAGTGGTGACACTGACCATCTTAGAGTCTGCTGGGCTTCTTGAGGAACCGGAAAAGCAGTATTTTTCCAACGATTCCCCCCTCCACTCCCTGCCTTTCCCCTCCCCCCCCTCCACCATAGCAGTGGAAGGAAGAATGAGTTTCCTAGAAGGAACCTGGAGTTGGGATGAGGAGGGTAGGTCTGCTCAGGAACATGGCTGTAGGAAGATGCCGCCCCTTCTGCAAGCTCTTCAACAAGAGGCGGTGGCATCTCCCACTGACGCGATTGTTGTGACAAGGAGATGAGAAGTAGAGCAGAGATCTTAGAATTCAAACACAGCGAAAGCCACACCTCCAGTGCTCTTCTTTACAACGACTACTTTTCAGTCAGGGTCTCAAAAAAGGTCCAGCCTGGCCTGAAATTTGCTCTGCAGATCAAACTAGTCTTGAACTCAGAGAGATTCCCCCTGCCTCTGCCTCCTACATGCTTGGTTAAAGATGTGTGGCATCATGGTGATCTTCACTTAATTTCATCTAACTTTATTTTTTTCCCCTCCAATGAGGTTAAGGAATCAAAGAGTTTCTCTATTTCCGTAGGAGTCACCTGTCAGCCTAGCAAGTCACATTGTCCTTTCCGGACTTTGAGGTACTCCAAGGATTTGTCAGATGTTTTGTTAGCAATGTGGTTCTTTGTTCTGAATGAACAGAAAGCAGACCCGAGTTACAAAAAATTTCAGGCATACCCTGATATGACCCACTTCCACCAGGGAGATTCTAACCTTAAGGGTTTCACAACCTCCTAGACAGTACCACCAGCTGGAGCCAAGTGTTCCAACACATGAGCCTATTTTTTTTTTGGGGGGGGGGTTCACATTGAAATCACAATGCTTATATGTATACACATATCAATTATATATCTAATCTGTTCCTATTGAAGTGGGGGTATTATTATTCCTATTGTGTAGTCAAGGATACTAAGGCTAAGGCAATTGGGGGGAGGAAGATAGATAGATAGATATATAGAGAGAAACAGGCATTTTGACCTGCACTCCCATTGTCTAGAGAATCCTGGAGTGTTCAGTGTGGGTGTTGGCAGCCATTTAACCTGCAGAAGTATCCCTTTGTTTTTAAAGATAGCCAACTTGGTCTGGCTTTTAAAAGAGACTTTGGTATAAGACTACTTATATAAGGTCTGCATTCTATGGATATTGTAGTTGACCCAACAAGTGTGACTTGGTTTACCAGGGAGAAGCTATAAAGTTTCTCCTCCGTGTCATGAGGTCTAAGATTAGAACTGTCCATTCAGGCCCTTTCCTCCTCCCACAGTCCATTCACACTTTTCCTTAGCTTTTCATTGTTGATCACAAAACAAAGCGTTTGGTATTTCCCTCCCTCTGACACTCACTTTCTACTTCCTTCCAGTGAAAAAGCATAATTTTAAACTTTTTTCCTTTGGTCCGAGGGTTTGTTAGTGAATTTTCTTGCCACCTAAGATAGAGCAATTTCATATAAGAGAAAATTCTTAAAGACCTGGGACCTTTGAGGCTGATGATCTGGAATACTGTGATGGCTAAGTTCTAATAACAGCTGTCTGAGCCAGATTGTGGTCTGGACTGTGTTTTCATAGTTGTTGTAGAAAGAAGGAGTTGAGGGAAGGAAGGATGGATGGTGCCCTGGCAGTCTGTGTGCTGGGGAGAATGCCGAGGTTCTAGAATAAGAAGCAAGCAGAGCGAGTGTACAGTCAGGAGTCTGATGCTCAGAGCTGAGGGCACATGCTCACTGAGGTTCTCAAGATGCCAGACAGGACCATCTTCTTCCTTAGGACACCAGTTTGCAGCAGACCCTTGGACATCTAAAATGGCAGTTAACGTCAGTACCATTTTCTAATCTGAGTGACACATTTCTGAAATGTTCTAACCAATTGGGCTTCCATGATCAGGGTTGAATTAGTGATTTTTTTTTTTTTCAAAAGGAAAATTGAACATATTTCTTCTGCACTCTAAACTTTTGAACTGTTGACCCTTAAGGACCAGGAGTCACAGGAAAGTAGCTGTTTCCAGAGGACCAGCAGAAGCTGTGCAGAGGAAACAAGAACCCAGCCTGGCCCCAGCTCCAAACCTCACCTAAGTCCTTGAGAACTCAATTAGTGAAGTGCTTGCCCAGAATCTGTCAGACAGGTTGTAACCAGAGACTGTTAATGGCTCAATTCTTCAGTTATCAAAATGTCACTTCATATTAAATGAATGAACTCCAAGTACCCATATGCTAATTGGATTTATTCCGTCCATGTTGGCTGTGATCATTATCTCACCGAGTATGCACTTTACTGAATGACTCTACAGATCTCTCTTTTTCCTCCCAGTCAGGACGGCATTGGAACCACTCTTTGTAGGGTGTCGGGACTTGTAGCTGAATAGTACAGTTGGAGGGAAGCTGGCCACCTATGGACAGTGGTGAGGGTTACAGCGAACTTCATTACATCCAGACCGAAGCTGTTGAGTAGGTCTAAGTTGGTTGCAGTACCAATGAGCGCCCTGACTCGGGCTTTGTGTCTGAGGGAGGGTGATGAAGTAGCGTCATCTAATGCAGACACATGATCAGGAAGTTGGACTCTGAGTAACGCTTCTCTCCTTTCAGCTCCTTCGACTGCTGTTTCCGGAACTCTAAAGCCCTTGGGAAAGGTGTGGTGTGTGCGGTTTTCCTTTCCACCTCTGGAGTAGACCAGTATCCCTGCTCGCTGGGAGCATAAAGGGAGACCAAGGGAGCAAGCAGGTCCTTGATAGCTAAGGAGCTGCTTTCTTCCCCTTCCCATGAGACACAGAAGGGACTCAGTGGGAAGCTGGGCCTGCAAGAGGCTTTAGAGGAGCAGTAAAGAAAAGCCCAGAACCCATTTTCCAACCCGTGAAGGCCTGTGCTTAGACTTCTGATAGTGTCCCTGGTAGCCATTAGCTAGTGGATGATATACCGATGACATTTGAAAAAATACTTTTGTGGGACAATGTTAATTGTTAAAACATCTGTCATTCTTAGATGAAAAACTCAACTTTTTAAACTTTTATAGAATTTGTTTTAGAAGCTCTCGCACATGCGTTTATTGTAATGCATATATTGAGCGTGTTTCCTTCACACTACCCCTTTTCTCCCCTCTAAGTTCCTTTCCCCTTAGACAATTTTACTTCATCATGTCATATACATTGCATGACTTTATGCATCTATATAAAATCAAGGAGCCACAAGTGAGAGGTATACCTGGAATTTCAAAAACCAAAGCGGTTCAGTTTTCTCTTGCCCTCTGTGAAATCCTTGATGGGTTTTTTTCAAGTCTTTAAAAACATTATTTTGGGACAGCAGAGTTCTTAAACTTACTGTGTAATCAAGGGTGACCTTGAACTTCTGACCCTCCTGCCTCTGCCACCAGCGTGCAGGAAGCCAACTGTGAGCCTGGAAAGCCAGTTTTATGCAGTGCTGGGGATGGGGCCCTGGGCGTGTGCACATCAGAAAGCACCATACCAACTGAGCTCCACCCCCAGCCTTCCTTCATTCCCCTTCCAGACAGGGTTTCTCTGTGCAGCCCTGGCTGTCCCGTGTAGCTAGAGTTTTCTCTTTGTAGTTAGAGTTTTCCTGCCTGGCCCACAGTCAGGACAAATCTCTCTCACCCACCAGTCCCACAGCCGCTCAGACCCAACCAAGTAAGCACACAGAGACTTATATTGCTTACAAACTGTATGGCAATGGCAGGCTTCTTGTTATCTAGTTCTTCTATCTTAAATTAACCCATTTCTATTAGTCTATACTTTGCCACGTGACTCATGGCTTACCATTCATTACCTTACATCTCCCTTGTCATGGCGGTGGCTGGCAGTGTCTCTCTGCCTCAGCCTTCCACTTCCCAGAATTCTCTTCTTTGCTTGTCCCGCCTATATTTCCTGCCTGGCTACTGACCAATCAGTGTTTTATTTATTAACCAATCAGAGCAACACATTTGACATACAGAAACATCCCATAGCAGTCCTGGAATTCTCTCTGTAGACCAGGCTGGCCTTGAACTCACAGAGATCTACCTGCCTCTGCCTCTCATATAAAAGAGACCACAGAGAATTAGTTATCCCTTTCCATTGTGCAAGGACACAGTGAAGTGCTGTCTATGAGAAAGCAGTTCCTCACCAAATACCAAATCAACCAGTCCTGAGATCTTTCGGCTGTCCAGCCACTGGAATGGTGAGGAATGAACTGTTTTTCATAAGCTGTGCTGTTTAAGGTATTTTGTTGTAGTGGCTTTACCTTGGCTTTGCAGATCAGGGGAGCTGATGGAGCTAAGCTCTACACACCCGGGCATGGCCAAATAGAACCATTGTCCTGTTCCCAGCCTAACGGACTAGTTATAATGGAGCTCCCACCCCTGCCAGCTCAGAGCTCATTTAGTTCGGCGCTCTCAGAGAGCACCCCTGTGTTTCACTGAGGAACTGGGACTGCACTGTATTTTATATTCTACTACAGCCTCTTCCAGGCATGCTGGTGGCAGCCTTGAGGTGATGCCCAAAGCTAAAGTAAGATGTTTAATCTGAACAGAAAGCCTCATTTCTAATGAACCTACTAATTTCACATGAACCAAGTTACCACCAGACTCCTTACAGGTATTATTGTTAATGTATTTGCTGCACAATGCACAGACACTCCTAGAAACATCATATAGGAGTCTGTTCAAGGTCCTAGGTAAGGAGAAGCCAGGAACCGCAGCGTGGCAGAGGTGCGGCAGGGGAGAGGTGATGCTGCAGAAGGCGATGGGGGACTTCCCTTCCTTTGAACTTCTGGGTGTGGACAAAGGTGATCTTATCTCTTTAAGACTCGGACCACCATCGTTACTGATTCCAAGCTGTGGTTCTGATCTAGAGGGCAGGAGTAAGTGACTCTCCGAATGCACTTTTGGGCTGACTGTCATGTCCGCTTCTCATTTCGTTCATTTCAGAGAAACGTAGATATTCATTTCTTCATTCAATTAATTCAGCAGAAATCGACTGCACAGCTGGGTTGTCTTCCATGTTGGATGCTGGCGGGAACGGAGATGAAAGGGCAGACGCTGTCTCCCAGGAACACACCATCCCCCGGAGGACCTTCTGACTGAATGGGGGAAGCCAACGCTTCGTAATCCATTAAAATATTAGCCTCATCAAAAACCCTGCTTTTTAGGCACTGCAACATTTTAAAAAATTAGAATTATGGCGTGTTTTATATTTGTCATAATTTTGTAATGAAATTTGACTAGTCCCGACCCTTAGGCAAGGTGTTTGGCCTAATCTTCATTAGTGACTTTCTCCGATGAGCTGTTTTAGCAACTTAATTTGATCACATTCATTTGCTTTCTCAGCAGAGGGTTGGTTCTCTTTACTTTAGGTCCAAATTATCTGGGGAATAATAGTAAACCTGCTCTTCTCCCACCCACTCCTCCTGGTATCAGGTAGCTTCCTGTAGGCCACTCTCACTGGTCTGGAAGAATCCTAACCAGAATGTAGCCTTGGCTTGGTACAGCCCTCTGAGGAATAACTGTTTAATGGGAATGCTTGCCTTTCTTATATCTTCTCTGGACTGTTGGCTTCACCTGACATGTTATATTTTTATACAGTTATATGAGGGTCACTCCTAGTCCTCATTTTGAGGAAGACAACAAGATTGTTGTGTTTGAGAGTCATTATTAGGATCAAGTCGGATATTCAAAACGTCTAGATGTGCTGATGCATTCCCTCTCAGTATACATAAAAGTAGCTGCCCTGATCCAGAATTCGTTTTTCTTTTTAAACTTTTATTCTCTCATATTATATCCTGACCACAGTTTCCCTTCCCTCCACTCCTCCCAGTCCCTCTCCCTACCTCTGCTCTCCCCCAGATCAATTTGTCCTCAGTTTCCCTTAAAAAAAAAAAATCAGACCTCCTAGGGATATCCACCAAACATAGCCTTACCAGATACAGAAAGACTGGGCACAGACCCTCATATCACGGCTGGATGTAGTAACCCAATAGGAGGAAAAGGGTCCCAAGCACAGGCAAGCCAAAGTCTTTAGTTGTCTCTCTCAGAGGATCAGAGGAACACATAAGGAAATACAACATGAGGAAGACTCTTAGGTACCTCTGCAGACAGTGGAAATCCAGTCTGTGTGTGTCTGACTGTAGACAGGGAGACTTATGGCCCCAGCACTTGTTTTGAACATACTGATTTTAATACTACAGAGGGGGACATGCAACGTTTGAAAATAAACTAAACTGGGAAGCACCATGGTGCATGAATCAGTAAACACACTGTGAAGTATAGAGAGAGCTCCTGTCTGCTTGACAGTCACGTAAGGCATGAATAGTTCATTAAGAAAGAATCTGTGCACAGTGGACTACAGAGAGCAGAAGGATGGCAGGCTGGATTGCTAGTCACCCTCCTGATGGCTCTGCTTCTGAATGATGGTCAAGGGTATGAATCAGGCAAGCTTTGAAGAATGTTAGTCTCATAAAGTGTAAAGCTTTATACCACCCAGAACATGATAAAAACAAATTTTGAACTGTTGGATATGCCAATTTTTTAACTTTATCATCAATTTCCCTCCTAATTTCTTATAATGAACATATTAACCTTTCTAGTGGGTTTTCGTTGTTGTTGTTTTAAAACTAATTTTTAGCTGAGATGAGCATTCTGAAACCCAGGAAGGAAACATGTCTAATTGCATGTGGTCAGCATATTTTGTTTTCAGTTAAAACTGTGACATCTCTGTCTATCCCTTGCTATCACAAACTAGCAGGCATAGGGAACTCAGAAAACAGGTGTCTCACACAGGTCTGGGGATTCAAGAACATTGTACCAGCATCTGCTTCCCCTGGGGACAGCCTCAGTCTCGCGGCTTCCTTATGCCGTGTGGGTGGGGCAGTGGAGGTGGAGGTCTCTAGGGGGTAGGAAGCGGGGGCTGGCCTGTTCCTCTCACCTTCCTCCTGCTTAAAACCTTACTGTGGGAGGAGCTAGCCATGGTCCTGTGAGAGCTACATCACTCCCTTCTTTCTAATTAATTTATTATTCGTGTGTGTCTCAGATGGTGTGGGTGTGCATGTGGAAACGCCGTGATATGCATGTGGAAATCAGAAAATAACTTTGTGTAGTTGGCTCTCCTCTTCCACCTTTATTTGGGTTCAGGGATTGAACTCAGGCCGTGAAGATTTTGCAGCAAACACTTTACCTTGCCTGCTCTATAGTGTTCCTTTTCAAGGAACGTGCCTCATCATCTAACCAGCGTCCACTAGGCACCGCCTCACCAAGGTCCAACCCTTCCCTTCATCACGACACTGAGGACCAAGCTTCCAGAACATGAGGCCTTGTGGGACATGATGGGACTATGTCTAGGCTGTAGCAAACATGGTCTTAAAATTAAATGCTGTAATGGAAGTTAATGCTTTGTAGGCTCATTAAAAAAAATAACATTCTTTTAAAACGATGTAGAAAGTCAGTCCTCCTTGTCCCCTGCCCCTCAATGAGATACATCAAGAATCTGGCTTTTAATATTATTTTTAAAGGAGTCACAGCTTCTTCACATGCTGATTTACAGGGGTGGAGACCACTTATAATCAGTTCATTTTATGGCATTTCTCAATTCAAAATGTGGAAGCCTTTTCTGTTTCCAAACTGTGACAACTATTTCTTGAAGTCTTTTTCTTCTAGGTGGGCTTTGAAAACATTGATATGCTATCCAGATGGCTAGGATTCAACTCATTAATATTTTTGTACTACAGAAATAACTTGTATAATTCTTAGACAAATATATTGCTAATTGCCAGGCATGGTGGCACACAGTTTTAATGCCAGCCCTCGGGAGGCAGAGGCAGGTGGATCTCTGTGTGTTTGAGGTCAGTATAGTCTACATAGTGAATTCCAGGTCAGTCTGAGCTACATAGGGAGATTCTGCCTCAAACCACCACCACCACCACCACCACCACCACCACCACCAGCACCACCACCACCACCACACTACTAATTGTCCTTCCCAAATACATGTGCATGCTACTTATTTTGTAGTTACAACATGGCAATAGCCAAAATAACCAAATGACTCCACCCAGTAGTTCTTTCTCTGAACTTCCGTGCTGATTTGCAGTGTTGGGGAATGAGCTGTGTGCGCTTGGCGAAGGCTCTCCCACTGAAATACACCCTGCCCCTTAATTCCGCTTTCAATGGTTCCTCACAGAGTTGTCTTATGAAGGTAAGGTCAGATTTTTTAAAGTAGTGCTTCCTAAACCCAACTTTGCATTATAGTCAGAGAATTTTTTAAACATCCCAGAAATCCCTATTCTGAGGATTTTAAATTAGCAAGCATGGTGGAGCCCCAGATCTCTTGTCCTTTAATGAGTTCCCTAGCTGGTTCTGATCCTTGGCATGGGTTGACTATGGGAAACTCACTTGAGAGAGTCTTATTAAACCAGCAAACCGCTGGAGGTGTAATTGGTGGCTAGAGCCTGCCATCCAGGAGGGACTGATAGGTTGAGGAAAGGGGAGGAGGCCCTTCACTGGCCTGTTTTCCTGCCCCTTTGCTTTAATCAGATTTTTGTTTGTTTGTTTGTTTTCAGTGAAGGATCAAATATACTATTGTGGGTTGTAAGCTTTAGAACTCTTTTTCAGATTCAGTCAGCGTCTCCAGCTGTTTGCACATTAAGCCCAGGTCCTGGTCATTTCAACTGAACTGAGATCTTGCTGCGAAGGTTGGAAGGCAGGTTTGGTGTGAGTCTGTGATAATGTGATGAGGATGAGGGGGTGAGGATGCTGTTGTTCACTTGATGACTCTTGGTACTTGGCAGTAAATTAAAAACTACCCTCAGAATCCAAATACAGACCAAGGAAGAGATCAGTGTAGGATGCTAGAGATCTTTAGACATCATGGCCCACATGGGCTTTAGGACTTCCAGTCTGGGTCACCAGGTCACAGAGAACGCAATGACACCTCAGCAGTGTCTCAGTGTTCTGTTCGATTAGCCCTCGGGAGCACCTGATAGTGCCTTTCTCCTTGGAGCAATCGGCCACAGATGCAAATTTTCCTGTAATTTTAAGAGTAGGAAGAGGCCAGGTTAAAATCCTTCTTCAAAGGCTTGCAAGACAATTCGGCGGTGCACGTGATTGTTATATAAACCTGGCAGCCTAAGGTCCCCTCCCGGAATCCATGCAAAGATACAAGGAGAGAACTGACTCCACAAAGTTGTTCTGTGGCCTCCACATGAGTGCATATATGCCATGGCACACACAACACATGGGTGCACACACGTACTGATAACAATAAGTAATAGTGAAATATAAACTAAAAAAAACATTCTTATTTAGAACAGTTGGCTAAAATAAGACAGGCTGTTTGGATGGTTCTATCTGGCGCCTGGCTAATTGTATATGCTCAGTCCTGCCTAGGCTTTAAAGTTCTTACAGAGGACTTTATATATGTGTGTATAAAGTTCCACACATCTTGGAATGTCTTGGCAGTGCAGAGGGTGTCTGAAATGGAAGGGGAGCCCAGGTGAGGGTATGGCACTTTGGCACGGCACACGATTGCATTCCTTCCCTTGAGGAGTGCACAGAGCCTTAGTCAACAAGGAATGTAATCAAGCATACTCTACCTCATGTGCCTCTTGGCACACCCTGGGAAGGCACTTAATACAGCTCAGGAATTAGGCAGCCTGGCCTGGGGGCTTTAGCCCTTGCTGGGTAAAGGCTGGGAGTTATCAGTCTCTCTACCTCTGTTCAGATTTATTATACAAACAAAAGTTCCTTTGGTCTGTTGGGGCTGACTGTGTGTCAGACTAGACTGTGTGTGGTGCAGTGAGTAGCTGAGCTGATCTCTCTAGAGCAGCATCTAGGATCAGCTGTTGCCCTTGGTTTCATTGCTCATACGGTGGATTTTATTTGGAATGGTCACTAACTGGTAATTGTGATATGGATAGCTTTTGGATGATAACCCTCAAGATGCCAAAAAATTAGAAATGGCGAAGGGGCCTAGCCCGTTGCTTACCTTAGGCTGCCCACTCCAGAGACACATCTCTGTCTTTGTGTGTGAGCTCTCAGCCCTGCAACAGGTGTGTGTATGATAAGAAATAGTTGACTTTCCTTCTAGTTTCTTCCTTTTGTTGTTGTTGCTTTGACTAAATACCTGATAAGAAAACAGGAAGGAAGTAGCAGTGTGTCATAATGGGGAAGGTATAGCATAAACACTAGTCATGACGTGGGGCATTTGGTCACTTGGTGTCTGCAGTCAGAGAGCAAAGACAGATGAATGCTGGTGTTCCAAAGGTGAATCTTCCCCACTCAGCTAAACCCTTCCTAGCAACACCCTCAAAGACACGCTCAGAAGTGTGTTTCCATAGTGATTCTAAATCTAGTCACGCTGGCAGTAAAGATTAACCATCGCAATATAGCATGGATTGGAAATTATTGATTTTTGTCCATCTGCTGTATCAACCCCTTCCCGCTCAAATTTCACCATACTCCTCTGTTTTATGTTTGAATCTGGCAAATTATGAAATTTTGGGACATGTACAAAATCTATATTTCATATAATATATATAATTATATACACACAATATATTTTGATAAACAGTTTTACTTATTTAGTCTAGGCTGGCCCTCTGCTCTCTATGTAGCCACCTGCCCTCAAATATTTGATCCTTTCAAATGCTAGGATTTTATCTATGTTCCTCTATGACCGGTTATGATTTATATACACATTTTATCCTATTACATGTTTAATAGGTCACAAGCAATGGATAAGTAAGAGGGAATGGGTGAATGTTCTTAATGTAGAGTGCAGATCACTACCTTTGTGTGCACGTTACATCTAGAATATATTTTATCTTAGTCAAAGCTTTTGTTCCAATTAGAAGTATGCTAATGAAACCTTGAAGTTATAGGCTGAGGATAATTAAAAGTTACTCAGAGAGAAACCTAACCGTTCATTTGTTTGCTAATTTAAAAACTGTTTGTGTGCGGGCACCAGGATACAATGGAGCAGGCATATGCAATGCTGTGTTCACAGAACCAAGAGTCTCAATGACGGAGATTGATTTAGAGGACAGTTATTAAGGAGACCATGCAAGGGATGTGCTAGAGGTTTGGGCAGAGAACTGCACTGGGAGCCTGTCTTAGGGTTTTTGTCACTGTGAGGAGACACCATGACCATGGCAACTCTTATAGAGGAAAACATTTAATTGAATGGCTTACATTTTCAGAGGTTCAGTCCATTATCATCAATGTGGGGAGCATGGCAGTGTGCAGGCAGACATGGTGCTGGATAGTTAGCCGAGGGTGCAACATCGTGCACAGGCAACAGGAAGTAAATTGAGACATTTGTGGGGCATTTACCCACCAACCTCACAGCTCCCCAGAGTTTTCTCGAGTGTGAGCAGCAGGAAATATTAGACAGAAGGATTTATAGTGCGGAGATAAACAGATAGAAAATACAGGATAGCCTCGAGAGGGCCTGGAACCTATTCCAACAGGCCCTGACTGTCTCTGCCCCAGGGTATTTATAGAGACGCCAAGGGGTGGAGCAAAAGACCTCCTCCCCCAGCACAGCCAAGTGCAGACCATCTCAGACACCTGCACTCAGGCCTGTGGTCCAATCATCCTCTATGCAGACCTGCTGGGTAAAGCCATGAGGAACCTGAAAATGGGCTCCCACAGACATTGGATGAAATCTTGAGCATATATGAGACCTCAAAACCCACCTCCACGGTGACACACTTCCTCCAATAAGACCACACCAAGGTCACACCTTCTAATAATGTTACTTCCTTTGAGGGCCATTTTCTGTCAAACCACCACAGAGGCTTTGGTGGTAGGGAGAGAAGAGTGGTGGGCGTATTGGAGGAGCTGCAACGGTGTCAGAATGGTCCCAGTGTATGTTAAGGGGGAGATGAGGTTAAATGGCTAATCCTGAGCTGGCCAGGAAAGACTGGGAGGCCCAGTTAAGTCAGCAGGAATTCCAGGAGTTTCATCTGGAGAGAGATGCAATCAGATGGTAGTTTTATAAAGATGTTGGTGTTTTGACCATGGCCTAGAAAACAGATTGGATGATGGTGGCTCTCATCGGAGCAAGGGATAGGGCTCCAGAGACATTGAGGGAGTGTGATCCTAAAAGCAAAGGAATTGAGACTGACTTCCAGGGGTGCAGGAACTACCATGTGGATTTGTGTGTATCTATGTCTGTGGTTCAATGGTACTGAGCAGACTCAGCATTGAATATTTGCTAGGGATCATGGTGTCTATGGAGCCTGGCAAATCAGGATGTGTCCAAATCCTTGGACTCCACCAATCCCAGAATTAATTAATTAATTAGCTAGTTAATTATTCCCTCCTCCCTCCTTCCCTCCTTTCCTCTTCCCTTCCCTCTCTACATCCCTCCTTTCGCCCCTTCCCTCCTTTTTCTCTTCCTTGCATCCTCTTGCCTTCACTTCCTTTTTAACTTTTCCTTATTTTTTTTTGGGTGGAACCTGGAGCCTTGCACATGATAGGCCAACTCTACCACAGAACTACCACCCTGGCCCTCCAGGACCGTTTTGATTCAAAGGTTAGCTTTACGTCTACAGTTTTCTGTGTCAGAAGTTTGTGTGGTGGGAATTGTACCAAGCCTCAGTGACATTTTCCTTCTTGACACTGACGCACTCACTAGCTCCTGTGTTCACCGACATTTGTGGCCACTGTGGTCCAGACAGTAGGTAAATGGTACAGCCATGTCGTATCTTCAGGAAGCATCTAGCAACGGGTGCTTGCTAGTGACTGGTGTATTGCTAGTCAAACAAATCCAGTTTCAAGCTCAGATTATTTTCTGACTTATTCGAGGGATTAACAAATGTATCAGAATTTTTATTTTTCTTAAAATGAGCAAAATTTTGCAGTCTGCTACGTTTTCATTTGCTTTCTTTGTACTTTAGGTGAAAATACCTTCCTTTCTAGTGGAATAATTCTTTTTGGTATTAGAATTTGGATTTTCTCTCTCTCTCTCTCTCTCTCTCTCTCTCTCTCTCTCACACACACACACACACACACACACACACACATCAGGATAAGGTTTGAATATGGTGATCTAGGTTTGTAGGGAACTTCTTGAATACATCTCTCTAAGAAAGAAGAGCAGAACTTGTTAGATATGTTTTTTTCCCCTTTCAGCAGCACAGCTTCCTTGAGGCTCCCGTCTCACCCAGACTCAACATTTCTTTCTTTCTCTCTCCCTTTCCCTTCTATACCTGTAGGGTTACATTACTTCTTTTGATCGCAAGTGAGGAGTGCATTAACAACGTCATGATTATAGAGGAATTATGGAATCTGCTGGGAGAAAATGACTATTGAGTTAAAAATATCTCCACAGAATCTTCACAGCATAGGCAGCCACCCATACTGCTCAACATGCCTAAAACCTGAACTTGTGCCCCTTGGAGACGATGACGTGTTAGTGTTGTTAGAGGACTGTGTGTCTCGGCAGCCTCGGAGGGCTGGGATCTACTGCATTGTAAAGAGCCAGAGAACCTTTGAGCATTGTTCCAAGGTGGCTGAATCGTGGTGAATGAACAGTGGCATAGACTTGAATAGGGAGAAAAAAGAAGCCAGTTGTTAATTACTTACTGAGGCATGCATCCTACCTGAGTGGGAAAATCTGAAATTATTTTGTCAGCATTAAGTTGAGTTTTAAATCAAAGACTATGTAATCACGCCAGCATGGAATTAAGTGGTTGCTGATAAGTAGGTACCTGGGACCAGCTCCATGGGGATAGTTTATTTTACTAAATGAACCCACTAAATGGGCTGTTACAGCTCCTCATTATTTCATTGTGGTGCCAGCCTTGGGCTGTAAATGTTGAACAAATCTCCTGCTCTCTTTTATGCTTGATTCCAGCTGAAAGGCTGGAGTCTCATGAGGGCTAGCTTGGTTACTTGGCAGTTGGCACCTCGTCTCCCACTACAGAGGCAGTTCCTCCCCTATGAGGATGCAGCAGTCATAGGGAACAAGAATGACCTCAACTTTTGGCCTTCCTGGAATAACAATTCCTTTCCTACTTTAATTGAGAATTAGTGTCTATGAAAGAAGGCAGGTCTTTGTGTGCTGGTGGTGTTATATGTACTTTGTTAAAACAAAAACAAGGATTTGGAAGATGACCCAGTGGGTAAGACTCTCACTGTGTGTGAGGACCATAGTTCTGACCCTCAGATCTCATGTAAAAGCTGTGCAGATGGACCACCTGTATTGCCAGTACTCAGGAGGCTGAGGCAAGCGAGTCCTGAGACACTTCATGTCAGCCTCTGGCCTTTACACTCACACACATGTGTGAACATCCACCCACACCTTCCTCCACACACATGTCAGCATGCACACACAAAAGCATACACTTCACACATATAGACATGCAAAAGTAAGACTAAGAACATCCATCAAGAAACAGGAAGTGAGTCTCATCTGCAGGGTTAGCAGTAGAGGCTGTCTGATGGTTACCCTTCATTGTCAACTTGAGAGGGTCTCCATGTAAACACATTTGTGGATGTATCTCCAAGGATAAGTTCAGAACGTTCTAATGGGGGAAGGAAGACCCAACCTTCAATGTGGGTGGCATCATCCATGGGCTGGATTCTGGACTGTGTACAAAAGAGACAGGGAGTTGAGTGCCAGCATACATCACTGGCTTCTTCCCGACTGTGGATACGGCATGACCAATTGCTTCGTTTCTCCATCTCTGCTCCCCAGCCTTAAAACTGTGCGCCAGAGTGAACCCTTTTCCACCTTAGCTTACTTTTGTCAGTTATTTTGTTCTAGCCATGGGAAAATTAGCCAACACAGGGGGACTCAGAACTTTTAGCGTGGCCGGGCAGCCCTCATGGAGAACCCTTGCCGATGGTCATGGAATGTGCCTAGGAACAATACCGTGAATATTACAGAACTGCAGACAAGCTTCTCTGGCTTAGAGGCAAGAGACATGTACCAAGCAGATGCAAGGCACTTTGCCTGGGACAGAAGGAGGAAGGCCCTTTCCAGGGATAAAGAAAGAGCGATGGCGAGATCAATTGGGGTACTCACACAAAATTGAAAGGTTTGTAGAAAAGTTGTGGAATGAAGAAAGAGTGCCCGAGAGGAGTTGGGAGGGGTTCTGGCTTGGAGTGGCTCACTAGGGGAAAACAATGGAGGTTAACACACCATGCATGGTTCTGCTGGATGCATGGCCATAGGCTTAGATTTGGGTTTCTGCTGCATGCATGGCCATAAGCTTAGATTTGGGTTTCTGCTGGATGTATGGCCATAGGGTTGGATTTGGGTTTCTGCTGGATGCATGGCCATAGGGTTGGATTTGGGTTTCTGCTGAATGCATGGCTGTAGGCTTGAATTTGGGGTTCTGCTTGTTCTCCACCCTGCCTTGTATTTTGTAGTTCCTTGATTTCTAATTCTCCAGCCCGATTTCATGCATCAGTCACATCACTCCAGGTGGACAGCTTCTCTGCTTACTGAGTCATGGAGATGTTCCCTGACTTTGTATGTCTGTGATCTTTGACCATCAGAGGTAGAGGCAGAAGGGTTTCAAGTTTGAGGACAGTATATAGTGAGACCCTTTCTCCCCAAACAAACATCCAAGCAATGAAAACCCACACTTCTTTGGCCTTTGGACAGGTAGCCTAGCCCTCTGTTTTACTGTGTGTGTCATGCAGATGTAGGGAGGAGAATAAATAGGCTCAGGAGATTAGAGGCCCAGAACGAGGAGTCAAGCAGATGCCAGGCGAGTCGTGTCCTGTACAACAGCCAAGAGATTGGAATTTTGGGCTGATCCAGACGGTGACTTGTGGGAGCTGTTTGCAAGATACCTGGGTGAGGAAGGTAATGGTGCACGCAGGCGCACGGCAGGAATGTCATTGAAGTAACATTCCACAGGGTCTGTAGGTCCTGTGGAGAAATGCCAGCAACAGACAGACTGAGAAGCAGAGAGCAGAGGAGGTGTCAGGCCTGCGGTAATGGGAGGAGCAGAATTAGGAGTCTTAGACTCACTTTGTGCATTCATTTTTTTTTTTTCTTTTTTAATGTTGCTGAGGATCAAACCCAGCATACACTAGGCAGAACTCGCTGTCACAGAGCTGCATTTCAGTTCTGTCTACTCTTACACTGCCCCAGTGCCACTTAATGTTCTTAAAAGCACAGAGCTCATACGTATCGGAGAAGATTGGATTGGATGCCCTGGAAGACTGTGTGAAGGCCCAGGATTTCATTTCACTCTAAAGAGAGAAAGAAGTTAAGCAGGTCATGTGATAAATGATGATATCCACAGCTGGTCTTCAGACCTTCAGCTCTCTGGTTTTTATTTTCATTTTTTTATTTATCTTAATAACTTTACCAACTTCGCCGGTACATTTTCATTATTCTGGGAGATTTGGAACTGTGCTGGTGGGAGAATAAGGCACTCATTACACGCTGATGCAAGCATTTATTAGTTTTTCACACGTCCTTTTATTAGTGGGATATTCTTATAAATCCTTTCTCAGAAATAATCATCAGCTCTATGTCAAGCTACTGCTGTGGTTCTTCATACAGGAGGTCTGCATGTCCTTTGCACAGGACTACATGTCTTTCACACAGGAGGACTACATGTCCTTCACACAGGAAATCTACATGTCCTTCACACAGGAGGTCTACATGTCCCTCACACAGGAGGTCTACATGTCCTTCACACAAGTGTACATGTCCTTCACACAGGAGGTCTACATGTCCTTCACACAGGAGGTCTACATGTCCCTCACACAGGAGGTCTACATGTCCTTCACACAGGACTACATGTCTTTCACACAGGAGGACTACATGTCCTTTACACAGGAGGACTACACGTCCTTCACACAGGAAATCTACATGTCCTTCACACAGGAGGTCTACATGTCCCTCACACAGGAGGTCTACATGTCCTTCACACAAGTCTACATGTCCTTCACACAGGTCTACATGTCCTTTACACAGGAGGTCTACATGTCCTTCACACAGGAGGTCTACATGTCCTTCACACAGGAGGACTACATGTCCTTCACACAGGAGGACTACATGTCCTTCACACAGGAGGTCTACATGTCCTTCACACAGGAGGTCTGCTGTGGATATCTCTCTGTACAAATAAAATGCTGTTTGGCCAGTGGCTATGTAGGAAGTATAGGCGGGACAAGAGAGAAGAGAATTCTGGGAAGTAGAAGGTTGGAGGGAGACACCGCCAGCCGCTGCCATGGAAAGCAACATGTAAAGACACTGGTAAGCCACGAGCCATGTGGCAAAGTATAGACTAACAGAAATGGGTTAATTTAAGAGAAAAGAAGTAGATAACAAGCAGCCTGCCACAGCCATACAGTTTGTAAACAATGTAAGTTTTTGTGTGCTTTCTTGGTTGGTATTTTTTAGTCTATTGATACAAACTTAAAGTTAATTTTGTTATACTGTGTGTATATTTCTACTCCTGTTTAAGGTATTATGTTTGTATAGCTCATTTTAAATTGAAATGGATAATTAAAAATAGATTAATGATTAGTCATCTATGATAATCATACTCATAGCCATGTTAGTTAAGTCTTCTAGATATATATAGAGATATTTCAGATAGATAGGTAATCTTCAAATACTTCAAAGACCTACAGAATATGGCATTTAAAATACTTTTAAAATTTAGACTTTCTGGACAGTGAGACATGTCTGCTCCTGGCAGTACCAATTTGCTTCAGAGAGGAAGATGGGCATTGAAGACACTTCATATGGAATTTATCTTCACCTTGGCAAAAATAGCCATTTGGGCAAGAAACTGTTCTTGCCTGGACTGCTTGATGGACTGTACGTGCAGGACCCATAGAAAGGTGACCACTAAACTTTGCTTGACAAAATGGTCCTTCAGGTTCCTGCTTTGCAGAGGAAACTGCCAGACGTTCTACAGGACACTGAGAGAAGTGACCAAGAGACTCTAGCCCTGTGGGCTGAAGACAAATGCCCCAACTTTACAAAGGAACATTAGGTGACTGTCCAGGCTGCCAGCTGTCTCTGTCTACTCTTGCAAGACTCCCGAAAAATGCTTGCATCCTTCTCCCGGTTCTCAGGTAATATTATATCCTTCTGAGGTCTTTGATGTGGTTGAAGACTAGATAGTTATAATTTCCTCAGTTATGATACAAGATAAGCTAGATATAAAACTTTAGACTCACAAATATAAGATAGATAGGATATCTTCTTTAATATTCTAACTATAATTCTTGCTTGATAATTGTTTTGTTATATGTAAGTGTACTATGTAAAAGTTAAAACCTTCCTTAAAAAAAAAAAGAAAAGGGGAAGTGCTGTGGATATCTCTCTGTACAAATAAAATGCTGTTTGGCCAGTGGCTATGTAGGAAGTATAGGCGGGACAAGAGAGAAGAGAATTCTGGGAAGTAGAAGGTTGGAGAGAGACACCGCCAGCCGCCGCCATGAAAAGCAACATGTAAAGACACCGGTAAGCCACAAGCCATGTGGCAAAGTATAGATTAATAGAAATGGGTTAATTTAAGATAGAAGAAGTAGATAACAAGCAGCCTGCCATGGCCATACAGTTTGTAAGCAATATAAGTCTCTGTGTGCTTTCTTGGTTGGGTCTGAGCGACTGTGGGACTGGCGGGTGAGAGAGATTTGTCCTGACTGTGGGCCAGGCAGGAAAACTCTAACTACAGAGGTCTACATGTCCTTCACACAGGAGGTCTACATGTCCTTCACACAGGAGGTCTACATGTCCTTCACACAGGAGGTCTACATGTCCTTCACACAGGAGGTCTACATGTCCTTCACACAGGAGGACTACATGTCCCTCACACAGGAGGTCTACATGTCCTTCACACAGGAGGACTACATGTCCTTCACACAGGAAGTCTACATGTCCCTCACTCAGGAGGTCTACACGGCCATTCCTACATTGTCTTGGAGAAGCTGTTAGGTAGGTGAAGGAACTTGCCAATGGATGTTCTCTCCTCTCAGCCTGGGCCGGAGGCTTCGGGAACAGCTTCTTTCTTTGTCTCCCAGAGTTTTTAGTTTCTCTTGTCCTAGCTCTTTGTGGTGGGAAATGACTAGTGAGTGAGTGTTTTTTGTTTTTGATTTTTTTTTTTATCCCCTGCTCCCCGTTTGCTCACATTTAGTTTCCTGATGCTCACTCCTCCTTCTTGCCAATGGTATAACACTGTGCCTTCTAAGAACTGAGTCTCTAATCCATCTCCAGTCAGATTACTCCTTTAATGGTTGATAACTCCAAACTCTAAAAGTGTTTCTGAGATATGCTTCCAGTACTCTGGAATAATGTATAGATTCAGATTGTAACACTTTTAACATCCTGGGTGGGATAGTTGGCATCTGATCTGCATTATCTCACTCAGTGTTTTATCCTGACACCATCTTGGTATGTACAGCTGACCTCATGTTCATGCTCCAGTTCAACCTCCTAAGTGTGTGGTTACAGCTCCCTCTTGTAATTTTCTGGGGTTGGGGCAGATACTGGGGATTGAATTCAGAACATTATACATGTTAAGGCTACACTGCACCACTGATGTACACTTCTGTTAGTCTTAATTTCATTTTTTACTGACTTTAAAATAAACTTTGTGTGTGTGTGTTCACTTGGCACATGACAGAGTGCACATGTGATGGTCACAGGACAGCCTTTTGAGAGTTGGGGTGGGCCCTTTCCTGTCACCTTGTTTTGAGGCTGAGTCTCTGTTGTTAGAGTTGTTGCACTTTGGACTGTAGGTTAGCTGGCCAAGGAGCTTCTGGAGGATTTCCTGTCTCTGCCTCCAGTTTCCATAGGAGTGCTAGGGTTCTAGATGGGTACCACTGCATCTGGGTTTTTATGTGGGTCTTGGGGATCTAATACAACCATCAGGTTTGCATGGCACATCCCTTTCCCTGTTGAGCCTTCCCCCTGGTCCTTTATTATTTAAAACAATCCTGTGTGGTAAGTGTTTTCTTTTTTGTAAGTGTGGAACCTGAGATTTAAAAGTTAATCATTTAATAGCTGTCATTTAGCTAAGCCATGTGGATGAGGTTCAGAGCATAGGAGAATGCTCCAGTCTTGGCGACCTCAGAGGGCAGTTGAGTGTTCGTAAAGGTGTGTGGTGTGCAGTCATTCTAGCCCCGGGGAGGAGACTGGCCAGATGACTAAAAAAGAAGGAACCAAAAGTCAGCATCCCGCTTCGCCTTTTTAAATATAAATCGTGACTGTCCCTTGCTGATGCCTGTTAAAAGTGACGGTTATCTCCTAAGTTCTTTCTGTGATAGTCAGTTTTTGTCTTTTATTCTTGGCTCTTTCTTTTCCCTGTTATATTCTCTTTTAGGTTTGCTCTTTTCTGGCTCTCTTCCTTTCAAAATGTTCCAGTGTATCTCCCTGGGAGGAGTTTCAGGTGCGTATTTGAATTATTTACTGCACTGGCCTGCTTTCAGCAGTGGCTTCCCCATGAGGGTGCCATCCACAATTATTAACAAGTTACTAACTGATCTGAGGAGAAAGCTTAGCACAGTTTTGGATCTTTCTTTCAAAATGCAAGGTATTTATGTAACATGTAAGATACCCATCAGGATATACCTGTTTCAGGACCCTAGAACACCTGAAATAATTTTTGTCATGAGTCATAGAAAAACCGTTTATTTATTTACTTATAATTTCTGGTATGCTGGAGGAGGGAGAGACAGCTCAGTGGATAGAGTACTTGCTAGACAAACATTGGGACCTGCGTTTGGATCCCCACCACCCCTGAAAATCCAGGTACAGTGGCATGAACTTGCAATCTTAGCATTGGCATGGTGGAGAGAGGAGAGAGGTGCATCCCTGGAGCTCACTGGTCAGCCATTAGAGCCAAATTGGTGAGCTTCTGATTCAGTAAGAGATCCTACCTCAGAAAGTAAAGAGGAACTCAATAGAGGAAGACACCCATACCATTCTGTGGCTTCTGTGACTCCCATGCACTGCGTGCACATGTACGTGTGTGTGTGTGTGTGTGTGTGTGTGTGTGTGTATGTGTGTGTGTGTGTTCACTTTAGCCAGACCATATCTCAAGAGCAGCATTATCATATGTGGTTGAGAGGACGTACATGGTACAACTCCACTGTACCACATACCAGTCTGTACCACTGTATGGAGAAGTCTGCATACCTTGAGTTGAAGATGTACAGGCGATTCTCAGTTGCAGTAGCAAATAATTATCAGATACTGAACTGATGTTATTGGGAGAAGTACGGGCTTGTATTTCTTCCTAGCCTGGGGGACTTCTGATCTCAAACTTGTAGCTGATCGATACCCAGCCTTGTTTTATGTATTTTGCTTAATGACATCTTATTTACTACACATTGCTATTCATTGTCACTGAACTCGTGACCGATGGCACTGCAGCTCATCTCTGAATTTAGTACATCTAATACACACACTTTCTCTAGAAGACACACACTGCCTCTCGTACCTGGGAGCATTAAACAGTTCTTCACTGCTGTGCATAGGGCCACTTCAAAGTGTGAAATCATCATTACCTTCCTCCTCCTCCTCCTCATCATCATCATCATTATCATCACCATCATCCTCATTATCAATAGCAACAACAACTACAAAAAAGAGAAGCTGACATTCCAGAAACTGCACATGGACACTTACATACAGCATGAGACTAAACCAAGAAAGCAGAGTGTCACCTGGCTTGACACCTGTCTGGCAACATGCGTGAATTTGGGGTACTCAGTTTTCCCTGCTCTGCACACACACACACACACACACACACACACACACACACACCCCAATGCCACAAAAAGTGTTATAAGTCTTGATTTTAGGCTTCAAGTATATTTTAGTTTATAGGTAAATCCATAAATATGGAATCCACAAGTAATGAGGATTGGCTATACTTTTTAAAGATGAGAATTGGGGGTGCCCGAAGGAGGTGTGGGCCAAGATTCATCTTAGGGGAATATGATCGTAGTGCTCCGGATCTGGAAGTTCCTTTCTGCAGGGACAGCTCCTCTCCAGCCCTGCTGAGGAAGAGGCTCAAAGGGGTGACATGCCTTGCTGAAGGCCACAGGGAGCTAGTGACAGTTGGCTTTGAGCTGGGAAGCGTTTTGACACTGTGCTGCCCTGCGAGAGTTGACACAGGACCAGCTGGAGCTGTTACACTGAATTTACTGGCTCCCCTTGGCAGGGTTTTCTACCCTGTCTGCCCAGCTCCTCAACCAGGAAGTTTTCTTTTGTCAGGCAGGAAGTCTTTGGTCTGCTCATGGTGCTGGGATCAAATGCAAGGCCTGGGGCTTGCCTCCAAAGGGAAACCGCTTTTTGCCTTTCTGTTGGATGCTGGCTCCGGGTTAGGTGCTGGGATAGAGGGTGACAGATCCCCACAGGAGCAGTCACAGAGGACCGGGTGCCAGGACACACGGTCCCTGAGCCTCTAGAAGAGATTTCTGAGCCCTAAAAGAAAAGAGGTCTCCCAAGAAGTTAGACTTACTTCCACCTCACGGGAGTTTCTCATATTAACCACGTAGATAGGATTTTATGAACCCCAACAGGGCTTGACTATACTTAAGTGGCTTTTGTCATCTTTTGATGAAAAAAGTGTGAGACTTATGACAGTTGAATGCCATCATTACATGGCCAAAAGAAAATGTCTTTATAGGCCCTGCTGTGTACAGGCCCTGTGTGTTCAATCCATTCTTACTAATCAAATGTTAGGTGAAATACCTTCTTTAATTTTATATCTGTGTTTGTGTACATATAAACAGATGCATAAGTATGTATTTCTTTTAAACATAAAAGATATTTGATTGTGTAGCTTTTCTCCTGGAGAATTTGGATTTCTTGTTTATTGTTGATTGCTAATATTGTTTTTCCTCCAGAGAGGTGTGTTTCCACTTGATTGTTCATCTCTAAGTAGTGAAAACACCCTTTGGAGGTGACTGTAAGGGGAACTGCAGGCAATGTCTGAGGAATCAGGACTGTGCTCCAGGGAAAGTTGCTTCATGATTGGCATATGCCATCTTGACATTGATTGATGTCTATACTCACTTTGTGCTTGAGATTAACATAAGCATCTAGCTTGAGAGAGAGAGAGAGAGAGAGAGAGAGAGAGAGAGAGAGAGAGAGAGAGAGAGGTGTGTGATGTGTATAGTGGGTTCTTTGTGGTTAGTGTGAGTGGGTACTAACCCTGTCTCACTGTCACCTTGGGCACTCTTGAGGCTTCCCATTCTTATGACCTGTTATCAGTAGGGCAGGTCCTATAACATGGACCACAGTTGATGGGTTAGAGAGTTAATATAGACAGTAGAATCAAGTGCCCAGTGGCAGTTCTTGTATAGGCAGAAGGTCTGATGAGTGTTTATATTGCTGGTAGCCAGTGGTCAGTAGGTCCTGGATGTCACTGGTGATGCATGTGCTTGGAGTACCCTGGTGTTCTCTAAGGCAGGAGCTTCCAGGCTTGGCCTGGCCAACTAATTCTGCACCTCTATCTACAGATGGTGTCAAGCATTCTGTCAGCGTTATCTCCAAGTTCACTGGAGGTGCTGGCGTTACACTGATGTTACTTAGCCCTACAAAGTCACATCCTGAACAGCAATAGTGGTCATCACATCCAGTGAGTGCCACTCCTGTTGAAGTTGTTATTTCATCCACATGTAGAGCCGTTGAGGTCCAGGGCCCGGAACTGTGAGCTGTGTCTAGAGGGCTCCATGCCAGTATCCAATGAGGATGTGGTCAGAGGATTGGGGAAAACTAACCCAGGGTCAGCAATATTACAGAGAAGCCAGACTTTCATCCAGGATGTATACAGAGGATATACCCAGTGGGTGAAGCAATGCCTTTGAACCAAATAGTCTTATAGTCTGCTTTCATAATCAGGATTGATTTGTTTCAGCCTGGATAAAAAGATCACAGCTGTTATGTAATAATTCTCTGTGGCCTGCCACCTCGGTTTCCTGGATGAAAGACTTAATCTCTCTGAGCCTCAACTGTTCTTCCTATAAAGGGAGAATAGTTTTGGTCTTTATTTCCTAGGGCCATTCTGAGGATTAAATGAGATGGTTATGAGAAAATGAATGCATATATGAGGATGTATAGTCACAACACAGTGCCTACCTCTTATCACAGTAATCATTAGCTATTATTTAAGTTCCCATTGTACTGTGGTTGTGATAAAAATTTTTGGCTTTCTTCACCCTTAAGTAAGCACCAAAATGCTGAGGCTCTCTCTGCCTCTTGGTTTCTGTGATTTAGAAGCATGCACACATGTGCACATGTGTGCTTTTGGGCTTGTGCATCATGTGTTTACATTAGACTGAGTCTGTTTTCTAAGGCTTTCAGAGATGTCCTGACTTAGGAAAGTTCTACAGTGTTCTTTGGAGGTAAGTGCCCATCTCCATTCTAAAACAATACACTGCCTTCTGTAGATTGTTGCAGGAATGGCAGAAGGCAGTAGGCCAGCCTTGGTCCTGTAGGCTGGACATGTGATGCCATAATGAGCAAATGCAAGGACTTGGAGAAAGAACTTGGGTCACAGCCAAAAATGTAATCGTTGTTGCTTGAACAGGAAAATCTGATGGTGTATGTGATAGGGTCAATTTCTAAAGGGTTTCTCCTGTTTGTATTTGGACTTCCCCTCCCACAAGTTATGATTTTTAAAAGATCTATTTAGGTGTACAGAAGCAATTACTAGGAGACCTGTGACAACATTCATTTGATTTTGCCCTTTAGCGCCTACTCCCACTGGCTTACCCTTCTCTCTAACAACGTGCCTGTGGATTCTGAAATACCGAAGGCTGTTCCACAGTCGGGTGCTGTGGTCGTGGGAAAGACTCTACGGTGTGGAATGTTGAGAGTGTGCTTCGCACCGAGTGCTTCATTAGCATAAACGAAACAATTCTGTCTGATTTAGAAGGGTTTGTGAACATTATTAGCATTTGTATAACAAAAGACGTAAGAGGAGGTTGAATTATGTTAACCTATATCTTCTTGAACTTTCTTAGTTTCCCTAGTTGAGAGCAGTTATTTCAAGCACGTGGGTCATTGGCTGAAATTTGTTATTGGGAGACATTAGATGAGCTGTGTGTGTATACATAAATATATATGTGTGTGTGTGTGTGTGTGTGTGTGTGTGTGTGTGTGTATGTATATGTCGTATTGTATATCAGTTGTATTTATACACACAGACAGACACAGACAGACATAGACAAACACACATACATACACATATATATGGTTTTGGTTTTTTCATACAGGAGCTCTCTATGTAGCTCTAACTGTATTGGAACTTGCTTTGTAGATCAGGCTGGCCTTGAACCCATGGAGATTCATCTGCCTCTGTCTCCCAAATGCTGGAATTAAAAGCAGGTGCCATCGCGTATGGCTTGTATATGAGCTCCAGCCCCTTTGATTCATTAACTTGGTGATTTGTTTTTTTTTTTTTTTTTTTTTTTCGAGACAGGGTTTCTCTGTGTAGCTTTGCACCTTTCCTGGAACTCACTTGGTAGCCCAGGCTGGCCTTGAACTCACAGAGATCTGCCTGGCTCTGCCTCCCGAGTGCTGGGATTAAAGACGTGCACCACCACTGCCCAGCTAATGTCATAATTTAATTCTACTTATGAGCTGAATAAAATTTTATTGCATATATGTACATTTTCTTTTTTTTTTTTTTTTGAGACAGGGTTTCTCTTTGTAGCTTTGCACCTTTCCTGGAACTCACTCTGTAGACAAGGCTGGCCTCGAACTCACAGAGATCCATCCGTCTGCCTCGATTTTTTTTTTTTTTTTGGTTAAAAAAAAACCTCAACAGAGTTGAGCTTTTTGTATAACCCATTTCCAGTTTTATTTTTACCCTTTTTTTCAGAAATTACAAGCTAACACTAGAGAATGATTTGATGAATCCCAATGTATCAGTGCTATCTATTAATTCATAGCCAGTTTATTTAACCTCTATCCTACCCATTCCTTCTCACCTTTTATTAAAGTATTTTCAAGTAAATGCTAGTAACATATTACACATTATCAATAGCTATTTTAATATGCACACACACACATGGTAATTTAAAAATCTAACCAAGATGATGTTCTCATAACAATTCCTTCATTATGCTAAATTTTCTAATTGTGGTTTTAGTTTTTCTTTGTCTTTAAGGATCTGTTACAAGCCCAGCTATTCTGATTGTTTGCTGTATTCCTTGTTATCCATCTCTTTAAGGGAAGTTCTATTTTCATTTATCTATGTGTTTCACATGCCCTCTGTGAGAATGGGGCTAGATTCCCAACCTTTTCAGTAACTCAGGCAGATGCAGCCCCACTTCCCTACTTTGCAAATTTGTAATGTTGAGCTAGACTGTCTTTAAGGTCATTGATAGTTGTCAAATTTGGAGGAGAGATGGGTAGTGGGGAAACATTCTGACCTTTTTCTGTGAGAAAGGAAGTGTGTTTGTTGTTTTTTGGAATGGACAGAAATTAGAGTTGAAGATTAAACATTGGGTGATGGGCTGGGAAGTCCCTCCAGAGATGTTTTTAGAAGAAATTCTACTCTCAGAGAAGTTGGAACTTGGCTTTTAACCTGTTGATCACATACACTCTGCGTGTTACCTTTGTGAAGGAGTGTGGCCCTGTGATGAGATGAGGTGAATCATGGAGGGAAAAAAACCCCACTTCTATTTCAGATTTCACTTAGAAAATAATGGAGGAGTTCTTTTTGACACTACTGGATTGCTATTTTAGATCAACTCTTTCATTCAAAGCAGCCAGAGAGGCTGGAAAGATGGTGCAGAGGTGGTTAAGGTTGCTCGATGCTCTTCCAGAGGACCTGAGCTCAGTTCCCAGCACTCACTGGGTGGTGAACTACCTGCCCCCCAGCTCCAGGGGATCCAATGCCTTCCCCTCTGCTGGTCTCCAAGGGCACCCATACACATGAGGCCAAGATGTAGGAGAGAAAGGATCCAAAATTAGTAATTGAGAGAAAAGCCAAACACACATTTTTTTTTCCCTTTGAAGGGCAACTTAAAAATTATATTGATGTGCAGAAAACTTGGCTGTGTACATTTGACCTGGTTTATGGTGAGTTCTTTGGCTTTTGCTTTTTCTAACTTGGCGAACCACAGATTTTGGACCCAGGACATGACCTCCCCAGTGGCAGGCAGATCTCATCATATCTGTCATGGTACTTGGTCCCGATCACTTCCCACAGCTTACCCAGAAAGCCTTTGTCTTCCACATTAACCTGCTTGATGGTACATGTCTTCTTGTGCACCAGACGCTCAGTCTGGGCTTCTTGATGATGTAGTCGGGACCTCTATCTTGCCACACAGGGCAGGCAGGAAAGCCACTAGCTTGATAGGAGTCTACATTATGTGTCATCAGCACAAGCTGAGCCTTCTTATTCTCTTCCGAGGTGGTGACCGTACTGACCCCGGCTTGAAGGACTGGTGGTCTCTTAGTGCGGATGGCCGGTTTGCCAGCAGCATTTCTTCTCAGCGTGGGCCAACAGCTGTTTTGTCTTGTACCTGTACTCGTGGGCATGTCTAAGCAGCAGGTTTGTGGATTGATGGTCCGTGGCCTCAGCGAACCCGTTAAGGGAAGGAGGTGCTTTGGGCTTATTATTGAGGAGAGCCCTTTGCTACAGCAGCAGGCTGGAGCTGGACCATTTGACAAAGTCTCTTCATGGCTGGATGTCCTGTCCAGGGCCAAAGTTCTTTAAGTTTTTCTCAAGCAGAGGATTCACCGCCTTTTTGGCCTCCTGCTTCTTCACATCAGTGGGGTCTGGGCCTCTTTCCTCCTCTTGTCCTGTTTTCCTTTTGATATCTTGATCAACCACGGGAGAGAGAGAGCCCAGTGCATGCAGTGGAGGTCAGTGGAATGGGACCTGGAAAGAAGACAAGTAAAATGCTCCAGATTTCAATTTGGGAACCAGCAGGAGTGTCCTTTGAGATGTAAGAGTGAGCAGATAAAGGAATTAGTTCCTCAAAAAACTGAGCTGAACCTCAGCCTGGTCAGTCTAGAGTAGTGCTTCTCAACATGTGGGTTGTGACTCTTGGGGTTGCATGTCAGTTATCATGCATAGCAGGTATTTACCGTACAACTCATAACAGCAGCAAAATTACAGTTATGAAGCAGCAAAGAAATAATTTTACAGTTGGAGTCAACCATAACAGCAGGAAGAACTGTACTAAAAGGCTGCAGCATTAGGAAGGTTGAGAAGCACAGGTCTAGAGGGATTAAGACTGTCCACTGGAAGCAGAGTTAATCCTCTCTGGGGAAAGATGGCACCATGCAGGATGGTGTGGGGGTGAAATAACTCTTAAATAGCTTCTTAAAATGTCCTGTCTTCAACAAAAATAGCCAGGCAGCGTGAGAAGACAGTGCATGTATGTGACAGTCAATATGGAAGAAGATGGTAGAGGACCCACTAGGGTTACAGATAACAGAACCAGTCATCAACTGTACTCCTAAAATCATTAAAATGATCGTATTTTATTAGTATATTTTATCTTATACTTTTTCCATTGCTGTATCAAAATATCTTTAGTTCTCTGAAATTTCATGACAATATACCGTGGTGTCTTTTTATCCACCATGCTTGCAAAGAACATTAGAGCCTTTCAGTTGGACCTTGCGATCTGGAAAATGGATTGCAATTGCGAACTCTTTCTTCCCTCCATCTTCTTTGGTCCCCCCTTCAGGATTAGAATCCACCTTGTCTTCTTTTTCCCTTCTCTTCCCTCTCATGTGGCACTGTTGATTCCTTTGAATCAAAATTAGAACAAGGCATGCTTTTTAATGGCTTAAACAGTTTTTAGTCTTGTAAAATCGCTGACCTCAATTTTAGAGAAAGAAAGAAAGAAAGGCCTTAGGAACTGATAAAATAGTTTTGCACGGACAGTGAATGAGCGGTTATGGAGTAGAGTGTGAATTATTTTGTCAACACGTGAAAGGAAATCAAATGGACCTCAGGGGCCAGTGCAGTGGCTCAGTGGGTAAAGGCACGTACGTGTGAGCCTGATGGCCTGAGTCCAGTCCCTGGGACTTACAGTGGAAGGAGAGTAAGAAACAACTCCCCAAAGTTGTCTCCTGATGTACACACAGACACACAGACATTCACACCATGGCATGTCCACACCTGCGCTTGGACACAAAACAGTGATAAAAATTTATAGCAATGGCCTTCACTGTCATGGAGACTTGGTTTTGATTCTCGCTTTGTCGTTACTGGTTTTTAAGGGAGGTCTTATGTCCTCTGCAAGTCTCAGTTTCTCTAACTCTAAAATGGCCCCAACGATAGCAATGATCAGATACTAATTTAAATATGATAGCATATGTCGAAGGCCTTTACCCTTGAAGCTGGCCTAGATGAAGTGACCATCTAACGACAGGTGGAGCCTGCTAGGAGAGATGGGATGTCAACAGACTCTTGAAGTCTTTCTCTGGCTCTGCCTCTTCCTGGCTGTTCTAAGATAGTTTTAAGATTAAGATAGTTCTCTTCAGGTTTGGTTTTGTTTAAGTTTAAAACTGAGATATCATCTCTCTCTTGGGTACTCACTGTAAGGACTGTGTACTAACAGGATGCTGTGAACAGCTCCCCCCTCACTAAGAATTTGGCTAAGTGTACTTAAGATGGAGAAATACTGCAGTGTATCAGTAACTGGATCTTTTGTTCTCCCAAACCTGCACCTTGTGGTACTTTCTTGGGCTGGGCTTTTCTTGACAGCTTATATCTAATTGCCTACAGTGATAATTTCCATGTGTTCATGTAGTGAAATCTGAAGGTGACCTTGGAAGAATTAAGGATTAAAACAGCTGCCTTGTCTAGAACACCATATAAAGAAAATGTAGTTGCTTCATTCCAAATCCCAAGACTTCCTCTCCTGCCAGACAGGATAGCATGTAGAAATTCAGTTATTGGGGACTTTTGGTTTATTTCTTTATAACAGTATAGAAATTACTTCTTTTTTTACATTGGTGAGCAATATGGTAATGGAGACTCACATACTTTTGGAACTGAAAAGTAGCTTAGGGACTATGTGATTAAATTTTTTAATTTTATTGGTGAAGAAATTAAGCTAGAGAAAGGCTGATATTTGTCCAAGACACAGCTGTGAACTGGTGAAGCCAAAGAAAATAGCTGTGTCTCTTAAATTTCAGTTCAAACACTACTGTGTCTGTCTGTCTATCTATCTATCTATCTATCTATCTATCTATCTATCTATCTATCTATCTATCTATCTATCATCTGTCTGTCTACCTGTCTATCTATCTTTCTGTCTGTCTGTCGTCTATCATCTATCATTTATCTGCCAGTTGCAAACCAGAGTAGAACAGGTGGGATCCAAAGGGCTTTCTAAACAAGTTATTTGAATTATGCAAGAAATTAAAAAAAATCATCAGAGAATTGGGATTTGGTAAGCATTTTTGAGTTTCTAAATTAACACCCTAATTTTCATATGCTACAGGACTATTAATTATGTATTTCTTTTTAATTATTTAACTCAAAATGTATCTAAAGCACCATTTTCTCTCATTTTGAGTATTTTGATGATCACAGCTGTTAGTTTGTGGAGCATGGTCACAAATATTCAATAACTTGTACAGATAATTGACCTCTTTTGGCAGGTTTCCGGAATTTGTTACAGATCATAGTGACTATGAATGAATCCACAGGGTTTTGTAAAGTCCTGTGAAATTCAAGGAAGCCACACACTAGGAAAATCCAGGAGACATTCCTCTGATTGGCAGCAGAAGGCCCAGCTCCCTACACCTTTTTATTTATTTTTTTAAAATTTTGAAATAATGGTTTTGAGAAACTGTTTTCTTTTGGAAACTCAAGCAGA